>NW_017308348.1:42918-71475 GCF_000935625.1 Nanorana parkeri | reverse complement strand
AGTAGTTGGGGACATTTTTTAATCTGTAGTAAAATTGTACAGAACTATTGTCACCCTAAGTAAGTGCTGGGATATTTGGTTTATCCCAACTATCACTTTGTCTGGACAACTTGACTTGCCGGTAAATGAGAAGGAAAATATAGTGAAAGGCATGTGAAATTTAAAAAAAAGGAATTTATATTCTAAATTCAGGTACAGTATTACAGATGTTAATTTCATATCGTTACTTAAATATATTTGTCATTATAGTAGTCCTTTAAGTTGCTCGACAATCACTGGCAATTGAAACTAAAGCAAAAGGAAATCCTAGGAAAATGTACAATGATAATGTTACCTATCGCTTTAAATTACAGTAAAGCTCATGCTGTCTGCTGATTGACAGCTCAGGCAGTGATCCAGTGATCGCTTTGCAGAGGTTTGTCACTCCCTCTGCTAGGTCACAGCCAAACCTCTCCAATTAATAAGACAGGCAGGGGCATGGGGACATACAATAGATGTAATGGTACTGTCTAAATTTTAGAAGCCAGACAACATAAGGATGGTCCTGCCTGCAGTGTTCATAGCCATTCTGGTGCTATAAAAACCAAAGAGAAAAGAAAACTGGGGTTACACATACAAGCTAGACATAGAAAGAGCCTTGGTGATCATTTTTACACACATTGGGCTAATTAAAGCCTTGCCTATAATGTTTTGTAACACCTTTGCTCTTTTAATCTTTGAAAGTGCTCACATGAAAACAATCTATTACAAATAAGTATAGTTATTCACAAAATAGGATTAACATGGACATTGCTGCTGACTTGTTAATTACAATATTTTACAGCACCATGCCCTACCACAAACTACAGTGACATTACCTACAGTAAATTAAATGTTCCTGAAACATTTATGGAAACAGTTTTAAATGATTTGGACATGTGGTAAGAATTGTATTTAATGTTCCAATTTTTTTGCTATTAATCACTGTCCAAAATTGGAGACATTTCCATGAGTCAAAATTTCCTAGGGAAAATCTCCAAACTTGACTGTCCCCGATAATGAGGGCCAGGATAGTGTGCTTTCTGTGCCTAAAAAGGTACCTGCATATTCTTCCAACTAACCACAAGGTGGCATAGTCCCTCTTAAAAATGGTCATAACCCATAAACACCAAAGCTCGGCTATTAAACGTAACTCAAATTTCTGTCTGGCATTCTCTCATCTGAATTGAAAATCAGACTTCCAAAAGGTATATGGCGGACACAGTGTACCTTCCCCTGGCTTGTGTTTTCCAACACAGCAGACATGTAACATTGCAGGCCAGTGCCTAAAATCAACTTGGTGAACTAATGCTGTTGTAACATCAAAAGCCATAAAAAGGCCAGCTGTTCTCAATTCAGGTCATTATTGCACTCTTCTTCTTGTCTTTCAGAGATTAAAATAGAAAGTGCACAGTACTCAATTATGCAACAAGAAGGTGTATTCTTAAGGTGCCCATACACCTTAAGGTTATCGGACGAAACTTTTCGTCCGATGATCGAATAGTCGTACGATTTTCGTACGACAGCCCCATCCTGCCCCGATGATCGCAAGATTAATTTAGCCGTAATTAACCAAAAGCACCTGGACGAAATGCGGTAATTGATTTGCCGTATTTTCGTTAGTGCAAGCGCAGTGTAGACCGTACGACTTTTGACAGACGGAAGCGCCAGCAACCTTACGAAAATCGTACGATCTAGCAAAGTTTTCAAACATGCTTGACCGTCAAAAGTTGTACGATTGTACAGTAATGTCGGTCGGACACTGCAATGCACACATACGATTATCGGACGAAAAGTCGATCGCATATACGAAAATCGTCCGAAAATCGTAAGGTGTATGGGCACCTTTACCCAAAAGCACATGCAAGACCTTGCAGGTAGATTACATAAAACTGGGATAGACATACTGAGTGAACTATCTGCAGAGTCTAGTGTTTTCTTAATAGGCATGGGCTCGATGTTCGAGTCGAATGTGAGTTCGACTCAAACATCGGCAGTTCGTGTGTTCCGCAAACACATGAACTGTCAGGGCACAAAGCAAAGTGACTTGTGAGAGCTGATTGGCTAAATCCTTGCACCTGACCGTAGGTCAGGTGCAAGACTTTGCCCAATCAGGGCCCAATACTCTGTAAGAGCCATGATTGGGCAAAGTCAAAGATGACTTTGCCCAATCATGGCTCACCTGTTACAACTGTAAATAGTTGGACGGAGCTAGCTGTCACTGCTGGCTCCGCCCAATTGTTTATTTGTTGCCGGTGTCTGTCAAAATACCATTCTGTGTCGGGTGTTTGTCACGCGCGGACGAGAAATTCTTCCTAATTTGTCTAATTCGCCATCGTGGACAACGCTGGACGTTGTGATTGACGCTGGATTACGTCGGTGGATCCATTTTTCTGTTTGTTTGTTTTTTAAATAAAAGACTTGTCAAAAAAGTTTTTTTTTTCAAATAAAGGATTTTTCAGAAGTCTGGTGTTTTTATTTACAATTTGATTTAATCCTTTAGTGAATGGGTAGGGGTACAAGTACCCCTTACTCATTCACAAGGGGGGGGCGCATTTCGGTGCCCTGATGTGAATAAGCTCCCTGCCCACACCCACTCAACCAACGCCCCAGGGCTTGTGGGGAAGAGGCCCTTGTCCCCATCGGCACAAGGTCGACCCTGGAAAAGCACCCTCCCAGTGCCAAGGGCATGTGGCCTGGTATCATGGGGGGGGGGGGGCGCTCGCTTATTACCCCCCACCTTTCCTGCCCTGCCAGGCCTGTGCTCGGATCAAGAGTCTGGTATGAAATTTTAGGGTTGGGACTCCTCAAACTTTTTAGGGGATGGGGTTCCTCGTTCAAATTCTTAACCGATCTTAAGGGCCTGGTATGACCCCACACACTTTTTTATTCTTTTTTGAGTTACCTATTTGGGGGTCTCTGGTTTCTATGAATCATATGCCTTCAAGACATTTTGTCTGACTCTATTCTCATTAGGGGTATTTGCTGGCAATACTTAACTGTCAATGCCTGAATCCAGTTCTTCTACAGCTCTTGATATATTTATCCTGATTTTAACAGGCACCCTAGCAAGGGAGTCTCCTTCACAATTACGACCCCTTTAGGTCCTCTTTGGCCATGTGATACTTAGTTCCCACCACCAGAATCAATAGGTTGTTGGCAGCCATGAGCCCATGGCACATTTGGCTCTGCTAATTGCTTTGGAATATTGCTTTCAAAGAAGGCCTTGGTCATGGTTGGGGCTTGGTGTCAATTAGGCATTTGGTTATTTGACCATTAATACAGCTCTGTACTACTGAATAGTTTACACTTACACTCCTTGTTCTATGACCCCCTTAAGTGGTGTGGCCTATGGCCGTGGACAGCTTTAGTTTAATGGGCTGAGCTCAATATAGAAGAACACCCCAAATGGCCCTTCAGGCACACAGTACATGTAGCTGTCCCCTCACCCTCTGGATTTATGATGCAGCCTTGCCTCTATTCTGTGGATCTGCTGTCCATTCGTCCATAGCTTGGGCAAAGCCAGCTCTTTATAAAAAAGTTGACAAGGGGTGGAACTCAGGGCTTACTTGCTATAGGTTTGGTGGCCTGCTGCATGAATGCATGAATGTCCCCTTGGTCACCTACGCCTTTCAGCTCAGGTCAACTGCAACTGCAATGAGTTCACCTGCTTCCTCCCTGTGACGTTACATCACTGTAGGATACAGTAGTCATGTGAGGTCAGAGAGATGAACCCGTAAAAATTGCAGGGAGCCCAGGAGATTGACACTCTCAGAAGTCACTGCGAGGAGGTCACATGTTCCTCATATCCGTAAGCACCAAGTATTTTGTGGTGGCTATGATGAAAGAAGAAGCAAAGGGGGACCAATGTGAAAATTAGTATAGGTAGGTTGGGGAACTTGCAAACGTATCTTTACTTTTGGACGATTTCCTGAGGGACCGCAATATTCAGGGATACAAGTATTCCTAAGAATGAGATTATGCGTAGACCTATATGGGTTGGACTTGATGGACGTATGTCTTTATTCAACCCCAAATACTATGTAACTATGTAACATAAAAGAGAATGTTTCTGATCTGGCATGCAGGCCATTAGATAACAGGCTTGAGACATAATTGAGATAATTGAGAGATAAGTATAGATATTATTTGTTTTGCAGTTGTACAGAGTGAGTTACCTCCTACATTATCTCCTACACACACCCATGAATTTGTACTTACTGTATATGTATGTTAAATGCATGTCTCATTGACTCCATTTAGTGAAGAGGTTAAATCCTGGCCCAGGCAAAGATCAGAGGCTGTGGAGTGGCAAGATATGGGACTGAATTTTGTGGTGAACTGTTGGAATAGAAGTTTCCTATACACCAATCTATTATATGTACTTTTTTTTTTTCAAACAAATGTAGTCATATTTGTGAAGGAAGACTCTCACATCTTGTAGCTTGCATAGGAGTTCTGTCTACTATATACCCCTGGTATCAGCAGGCACAGTAAGGTCATTTTGTTTCCGGTCTCAATCCTAGTAATTTTTTTAATGTGCTAAAAAAGGAAAATGTGCCAATTAATCTCTAAAAAGTTTGTGTTATTATTTTAAATGTTATTTTTCAGGTTTATAAAAAATGTTTCTTTAGTTTACTTTATTGCGCTGCTGCCCTATGTTGCAGTGATAGAAAATGATACTAATGGCAATTTAAGATTCCAATACACTTAAACTTTAGTGTAAGAGACTCTTTTACAAATGTATTTCGTTTTACTTCAAATTGTCACCCTTCTAAAGCTTAATTACCTGTGTTAATCAAATTACCAATATTCCTCTAAATATTTTTGGTACATTATATTATTGCTGGCTACCTATGTGCACATTAACAATATACGCATTCTTTGTGGAAATGTTTCCAGTGCATGTAGCTACAAGGAAGGATGGCCCCTGTCTGCTCCTTGACCCGTGACCTCCTAGTCTGGGCCTCTGCTGAGCTTCTAACACATTACAGCCCCCTCTCCAAGAGAGATGTCTTATTAATAACTTGAATCTTGAGTGAAGTGAGATTGCTAGAAGCTGCATAATGAGACCATTTTACTCACAGGACTGCAGTGCTTAGTAACAGGCACACAGAATCTAAAGGGGAACTGAGGAAAAGGTTTTTCTCAACAAAGTCTGATTTCTCAGTTTCAGAAAAATTCCGTAGAAGCAAGGAATTGTCAGATTAATGACTAGTGGTGACACAGTATAATCACTAGCTCATTGTAAGGGATAGTTGGATGATATAAAGATTATCCAGCTACTTAGTTGCTTGTTTAATCACCTGGACAATAACATTCCTCTCTCTTTGTCATGATTATTTATGTTAATGTTTTGTATCGTGAACATAATTAATCTTCTTAAGGAGTCCCTTGTGAGCCTTGATTGCTCGCTGATTGGTGGAATCCCTCACTTAAGAGAAAGCACACGTGTGTGTGGTGTGACGCAGTTCTGTGAAGACCTAAACAGAGAAAGGTCATCTATTTTGTATCTTTCTAGAGAGCCTGTGGAGGAGGTGAGCATGGTTTCCCTATCCTGGCAAAGTATGGTGCCATTGGCTATGTACCCCTGGAGGCTTTCCAGCGTGCCCCATTTACAGAGTATAGGGGAGGAAGGAGAGTTCTTGATCCATGTGAAGTAAATGCCATTGAGAGGAGGTGCCTGTCATCATTACCATTTATGAAACCTGAATCATTAAAAAGTTTATGGAGTTCAATGACAGTTGTATGGACTCAAATACACCCCCAAAATCACCTGTGTAAGTCAACATGGGCAAGTTCAAAAGGCAGTGGTTGATAATGGCCTGATAATAGACAGAAGTAGAATTTAGTGAAAGAATCTGTCCAGATCTAATGACATTATTTGAAGGAAATTGATATCCCCCCATGAGGCCTAGAGAGAAAGATGGGTGGTTGATTGCGACCCAAAGCGGAGGCTCTAGTGCAACACTGATCAATCTGAGGCTTATTGAGAGTTCTGCCCACTGACGATGGAGGAAAGCACTTGGAGAGGGGTGCCTTGAGGGAAAGCCACACGGTACTCATCTAATTCTGTAGTTGTGGGATGCTAGTGGAGAGCATCTAATGTAATAAAGATTTCACTCTGCGTTTCCGCTGTCTTTTGCAATAGATGCCCTCCAAACATCCAAGGCCCATACCCCATGTTACACATTACATTTATATATACTAGAACATTTTTACCATTGAAGAACAGGTTAGTTTTTATTACTTATTTCCTATGCTCATAAGCCCCATCTAGTGGTCATAATGTGGTATTTACCCGATATTACATTCGACCTAGAAAGAACATATGCTAATAATATTCAATTTTGCTTCCATTTGCACAGACCCAATGTACATGCAATTCTGCAGGATGAATGGCTCTACGAATTGTTTATAAATACATTCCTAAATGTGTATGATGCATTATATAGCATAAGTGGGCAGATGAGGGAACGGGTCAGAAAATAATTGACACATGTGCCATGGAATACCACTATAAAGTCCACTCTACATACCTGTGTTGGGGATTGGGCACTGAGGGCTTATATTTACGTACACACAATCACTAGAATTTTGTATAAGCTTTTAGTTGTTAATTTAATTTCAAAATTTACTTTCAATCTTTTAAAATTTGAAGCTGTTACTAAAATAATACTTGGTGAATCTGCCATGAAGGTCCCTGTGTAGGCACTTTCTGTTATAGGGTGACAAAGATCTGTCCCTGCCTCCCAATTGCTCTCCTAAATTGTGACCTGGCTGTGTTGACGCTCAGTGCTCAGGCATGGTCTACTGCAGGATTATTCCTGTTCTACATATAAGGGCAGGAATAAAATCAAAGCTATTTGTGGATCAATATACTGCTGTGCATTTGTGAGGGCATGCATGTGTGCTGGAACGAGGGTTAATGTTTATGTGAGCAGTATACATGTGGTACCTGCTGTGTATTCCAGATGATCGTCTGGCTCCTTTTTCTGTGCTGGGGCAGGGTGTGCAGTAGATCCTTCCTGTCGGGCGGTGTACAGTAATCTCGTCCCATCACATCAGGCGTGGGTGAGCCCGCTCCTGTCTGGCGGGCTGGCACAAGAGGGATCCTTCAGGCAGGAGCATGCGCAGAACGAGCTGAGGGCCCCGTCAGCGCGCCTCTGCGTTCCTATGCCGCTCAGCCACGTCACTGAGGTGGGTGGGCCAGTAAATGTAATTGACAGCCGGCTCGAGGGAGCTGTCAACTACAAGCAAACAGGTCGACTCGCGTGCCAGCTGTCAAGGTCTCACGTGCCAGGCTGGGCACGCGTGCCGGGGGTTGCCGACCCCTGGTCTACTGTTTTCCCCATCAGGAAGCACGTCCTGAATAATGACATGCAGCCACCAATCAAGCAAGCTCATGTAGACAGGAGCAAATGATGCAATAAGCTCAAAACAGTATTTTCTAAAAGAAAAAAACATGGTAATTATTTATGATATCGAGTACTTTGGTAAACTAAATGTCATTCAGTTAGGATTACATCTACTTTAATATACATGCAATGGGGATGGGCACAGAATGGTTTTCCCACATGCACAGGGGACTGATTCCTGAGGGTTTAACACACATGCGGTAGAATTCGCTGAGGACTGTTTACTAATGTGTGCATGCTCTGTGACTGGGCACTGAAGGGTAATTTAATTGTGTTCGTGTGTGTGTGACCAGCTCCTAACAGTCTTGGATTTGTGGCTTTGTCCCACATCACCCTGCTTTGTTGCCTGTTTAATCACAGCAATGCCTAAACTCTGCCCACTCCACTAGACAATTTGTGGCTGTTACATCTTGAAATGGATCTCGCTTTCCCCCCTGTTCCTGGCTTCAGTGAGAGGAGTAACACACAGTGGGTCAGGCACAGGCATTCGATGACAGCCCAGCGTCCTCAGGTTATTTAAAAGGACACTAGGCTGTCATTAAATGACAACAACTGGGCAGTGCCAGCCGTGATATCACGGCTGGCTCTACCCAGTTGTTTTGGTTTGTTCGGGACCTGCAGGAAGACTCTGACAGGTGTCGGACAAATTTAAACAGTTGGGCGGAGCAAGTGTCGATGTCACCGCTAGCTCCGTCCAATTGTTTATATTTTGCCGGCATCTGTCAGAATGTCATTTTGCGTCGGGAATTCATCGCGTGCGGGCGGGTCAACAGGAGTCGGGTATTTCTTTATTTCGACGGGTTGTCGTCGTCGTGGACAACACTGGACATCGTGATTGACCTTAGGATTACGTCGTGGCCTGGGGCCATTTTGCTTTGTGATTGGCCAGGAGGAGGGGAGGATGGAGATGTGAATGCAGCACTAAAGTGTATGCGACCTGCAATGCTACAGCCGGTGCCAGCATGGAAGTTCAGCTGGAACTCTATTTCTACCCAAATGTATAGCTGATGAGAAGAAACCAGTGCTGAATATGGCAGGTGGATTTTTAGAAAACTCACTGTACATCTAACTGTACTCCAGTAAGATTGTTGTGCCTGGAGTTGGGGTTTAAAGTGACATTTAGGCTGGGTTCACACCTAGGCGTTTTTCAGCGCTGATCGAAGCGCTGAAAAACGCTCAGCAAGTGAAATCCCATAATTTCCTATGGGCATAGTTCCCACCTGGGCGTATTTCTAAAAAGCCCTATGCCCAAACAAATACAGGAGCTTCTTTTGGGGCTTATTTCTACGCATATCCATTAGGATACAGCCGGATAGCTCTTATGTAAGACAATATAATGATTTTCACACATATGCAACAAAGATGCATTCTGTGGTTCACATAACTACCTTCCTTAATCTCCCCAGAGAGCAGCCATGACTGATATGCCGACATTAATTATTTTGGCTGTTGTATTTGCTGGTACAACTAATTTAAATATTGAGGCAGATCATGCAAATGCCAAAAAATTAATACAATATTATTGTTTACGGTATAATGTAATAATTCAAATGTATATCGCTTTTGGTTCAGTGTATTGGATGCTTTTTAGTTATAAAATTAGCTTATTATTAAGGTGTACTTCATTATATAATTGATATTATAGATATACAGTAAATATTGCCTTTGGTCTAATCACGCTTTAACAGGAAAACTGAAAACGTATCTGCCTTAGTACAAACTTTGCACAAAGTCAGAAAACTTGTTCTAACTTGGTCAGAATATCTGCTCACATGGAGAGAGGGTATTAATAACCTCTGCGTCTCCAACAAACCTCTAGGAATTATGTTCTGCATCTTAAATGAAGCAGTTCCTGGCAGGTCAGTTGAAGCTGCTCTTTCTTCCCACAGTGTTTTGAAATAAGAGGGTTTGGTAGGAAGTGTTTCCTGACAGTTAAATTGCGATGTAGGCTGGGGTTAGGAGAGGGATCCTGCCTCTTTAACATGGAAACAAGACAAAGGTTCATTCTATGAGTGCAGGATCACAACTGTCAGACCATCTTCATGCACTTGGGAGACTCTGCAAAGTCATAATTATATCTCTTAACCTGTCTTGCTCTTTGCAATAGAAAGATCCTATTATATTGAAATGAGATCATTAGCAATCACGTACTTTTCTTTCAGCTTTTTTTTTTTTTATTCAAATACCTTAACTGCTGGCAATGGAATATTTATAAGTATTTTGTACAGTAATTGATGGCATGTTTCTATAGAGGTGAAAAATTAACCTCTTTATAGCCCCTTTTATGTGTTAAGATAGAGTTTGTAGAAAAGTAAGTCATGTCTATAGGATCCCAGTGTTTCAAAAGGTGACTTTATAAAACTGACAGTTTTTGAGAAAGGTTTCAAAGTTTCCCCTATGTGCATGGCCAGGGGTTCATATATTTTATCACATGGGCACACACTTGAAAATAACAGCACAACACAAACATCAGAAACACCTTTTTATTGTTTAAAAAATACTGTATTATCTTCATAAGGGGATGGAGGAAGGAGTAGATACACAACTGCAGTTATGTAATAGGTTTTACATTACACCAATACAGTTATTTTGTGATTAGATTGTTTCTGTAGCTGATTTACAAAGACTGTGGAAAGGAAAAGTGCTGTTTTTCATAGTCAGATGTTAAAGAACTCCAAACAACATAAACTTATATAATTTGGGTCTTTGTTCCTTGCTGTTTCTATTTTTTAATTATGATCTATTTTGCCTGCAGTGTCACCCAGAAACTGAGTGCAGCTTCTTCTAATAAGAGAAAGTTAAAGAGGAGGTAGGATTGAATTGCGTGTAATTGGCTATTATGATGGCCAAAACCCATAGACATAGCATACCGTGTCACCATGTCTTTTATGAGTTTTACTTCCAGAAGAAAAATTCATACAGAAATAAATAGCTTTCCGTTTCATATGCTGTATGTAGTGCTGAATTTTGTGTTTTGACTAAGATCTCCTTCGGCCATGCATTTATAACCTGCATGACAGATAAGAAATCTGAAAGCTGATGACACCTTTTTTTTTTCTTTTCTTTCTGAAAGCATATGTCAAGGCAAAAGAAAAAAAAGAAAAAACATACTTAGTACATCTCTGCAATACATGAACATATCCCCATGTTTAATCTATTTACAGGTGCAGCAAGTAGACAAACATAACTGTTGCAGTAGCATAATTGTATGCTCCTACACTGGGACGGATTTACTTTCACTGCTGCCCCAAGGCTGGGATCCTTAATGCGCTCCTCACCGCCAAACCCCACTTAATGGAGAATGGCAACCAGATGGTGGGGGTAGCCGAGTTGGTTTTACTTTTTTATTTTACTTTTTAAAATGTTTATTTATCTTATTATCTTTTTTTAATTTTTTTTTATTTCAATTAATTAAAGGAGCTAACAAGCCCCTGTGTGATAGCATTTGGAGGTGACAGGTTCTCTTTATTCAACCTGTCACCTCCAATACAGGAGTTCTAGCAGGCTCTCCGGTGACAGCTGAGATAGGAAGGCTGCGAGTGCAGTGTTCCTGTCTCAGTGTTCACACGGAGCAGAGCGGAGAACGAATGTTCTCCGTTCTGCTACCCACTCTCCATCCTGAGGACAGGATCTCCATCTCCAGACAGATGTGTCCGGCAGGGAGAGAGTTAGCCGGCGAGGGGTGGGGTGGCGGGAGGACAGACATGCAGACTGCATACAAGTGATCTCGGCGACATCGCCGAGATCACTTGTACAAAATGAGCAGCGACTTCCCCGCTCTACATTTTGCTCTGCTTGCCCAAAGCAGGACAAAATGTAGAAAAAAACTAGCTATTAGTCTTGTTGCATGTAGAGCACCTCATCATTGCTCTCCCCAGGGTTTCCACAGGTGGTTGGATCTTTCACAATCCTATTTGCGCTCCTGCTTGATACACAGTAAGGCTGGCAATACACCTGTCAAGTTTTTTCATTCAACCTGCGGGCTGAACAAAAGAAATTGACACGATTCCTCAATCAACACAAACAGCGTGTCGATCGAGGAATCGCCGCTGTTTGCATTGTATTCTGACAGGTGCCGCCGACACCTGTCAGAATACCTGATCACAGTGGGCAGCTCATTAGCTGCCAGCTCTGATCGCACAAAGATTTTCCAGCCTTCTCCTTCGATCAACTGATGGAGGAATGCCGGCTGAAAGGGAGCCGACAGCCCCACACACTGTGCGAATTTCGGCCAGTGCACTAAAATTCGGCCAGTGTATGGGCACCTTACAACGGGGGGTTCTTGAAAAAGATTGGCTTATGATAAGGGGAACTTATCATAAGCCTAAAATAACTGGAATAAGATACAATTTTAATGGCTTGAATTAAAACTAATTTTGTATTTAAATAGATATTGACAGTATGGGAAAAAAACCAAATAAGGACCTAAAATCCTCTGAGGTCCAAAGTCAGAAGGAATGTGTTTACAGGGGCCCACTGCCAGCGATGTATGGCATACGTATCTGGTAGCGGAAGGGTTGAGGACCCTTTCTGGAAAAATTACAGGCTGAAAGCAGGAGTGATGTCATTCACATGTTCAGAAGGGAGTTCAGCCGGTGGAAATGTGCTGATCTCCCCTCTAATCCAGCCGCAGAGACCGCCATGCCGCCTCACTGCTGTACATTTTTTTGGACATTTTTAGCAGTGGGTATACTTGGGGACACTTCAAGACACTGTGAATCGCACTGACACTTTGAATCTCACTGATGACACTTTGAATCACACTGACAGTGTGAATCGCACTGAAGACACTGATCTGCACTGATGACACGATGATCTGTACTGATAACACGATGATCTGTTCTGATGACACTGTGAATCACACTGAGACACTGTGGATCGCACTGAGACACTGTGATCTGCACTGACAGAGTGTAGTATTTTGGTGTGTGTTACTTTAAAACTTGCTGTGGACAATCACTGTGAAGTTCTCTATCTCCTCTCTCACATCAGAACGGTGGGCGGTGGAGATGGAGACAAGATAATTCAATTACAACGGCTGGACAGCAGGTGGTTAAGGTTGGACTTTTTTGTTCCAACAGATAATGAGCCCATGAATGGGGCTCTCCCAGGAGAAGGGAATTGACACCGCCGACTTTAGTTGTTTCGTAAGTGAATGTCGAGTTTGCAAAGCGAATTATAGGTGATATGCGTGTCTAAACGCTCGAAACTTCAACATGGGAAAGCTTTCTGGTGTAGGCACACGAGGTTCTAGAGCAGGAGCTGATGAAGTGGGTGCTGTACCTGATGGTGCAGCTGGTGGAGGAGGTGGAGGAGGAGTCACAGAAGTAGCAATGGCTGTCATGTGTCCTTCCAATTGGAAGTATCCTTCCTGCAGGCTCTTCACTGCCTGAGGCCATTTGCTGGCATAACGCTTCCATGGCAGAGGCACTCCTCTCGGTCTCTGACATTGGCTGGTCAGCGTAAGGAAGAACATCCCCTTATATTGGTGGTCAGTGTAAGGAAGAATGCCCCCTTATGTTGGTGGTCAATGTAAGGAAGAACGCCTCCTTATGTTGGTGGTCAGTGTAAGGAATAATACACCCTTATGTTGGTGGTCAGTGTAAGGAAGAATGCCCCCTTATGGTGGTGGTCAGTGTAAGGAAGAATGCCCCCTTATGTTGGTGGTCAGTGTAAGGAAGAATGCCACCTTATGTTGGTGGTCAGTGCAAGGAAAAATGACCCCCCCCTAAACTGACTTAAACTACAGAGACCATAATTACATTCTGATTAATTAGAGATAAAGGAGCCGTGAAGATCAACAATGCCATGGTTTCCCTATACATCGAGTACTCTGCCCAAGTGAGGAAAAAATGTATTCCAGGCTGTCGAGCAACACCTTTGTTTCATAGACCTGCACTATGCCATGATTTTTACTGCCAAATTGGGTGTTCAACACCAGGGCAAGGCATACTTTTCACTATTCCAAATGACACCTTGGAATGGCTCTGTACTCTTTCTCAACACCATTCTTCTTCAGGACTGGCAACCGTCACCTGATGCTGAGGTTGTATGACTTTGTGGTGCTATTATTTGTTTGGTTTAATGCAGTGCAACCCACACCATTGATATTAGGTATACTCAAATTATCTTTACAAATGATTTGCCCTAAAATTGTTTGAGACACAGTTCCAGTTCTTTGTGTCAGTTATGGGTTAAGGCTTGCTCATTTTGGGGTTGGGCGTAGATTTACATTATTGTTATGCCAGCCTGCTGCTGGGAATTTTAGACCTTTTCATCCTTGTTACTCATTTAACTTGCTTGTCGGTTGTATGTGTGTGTATGTGTGTGTGTGTGTGTGTGTGTGTGTGTGTGTGTGTGAGAGTGTTGCAGCTCCCCCCTTGGCTCCTCTGAGCCCTCCCTTGGTTAGGCAGGCAGCGTTGCATGGCCATGTGTGACCCCTACCTTTTATTGTGCTATATTGGCTCTATATTGTACACCATGAATATGGTCAAGGTTACCGTTGTCTTTTGGAATGTCAGGGAGTTAAGCTCAAAATACGAACGAACGTGCATACATGTTTAAACTTCTTAAAGCTTATAACGCCCAAATTATATGTTAACAGGAAATGCACTTAACTATCCAAAAGATTATTGCTTTAAAAAGGTCTTGGGCTGGCAACCATCTTCCCGGATACGTCCCCTTTATGTTTTCGAGGCTGCTCAGAGCCGGGTACTATGCTTCATACCTGGTGGCTTTGCTCCCGCCTGCGCCCTTTCTGGAACAGAATTTTTGCATTGCTCTTTCAGGTGACAGGGGTGTGGGTTCCTAGGGATCACCAATATACACTTCTTAATCACCCAATTCCGTCAGTGCCCAAAGCCTCGGATAAGCTAATTGCATTTATTTTCATAGCAGCCAAGATAACTATCGCCAAAGCCTGGAAGACAGACAAGGTATCCTTCGCCTATTTTAAAAGCAAAATGTCTTGGATAATGAAGCATGAAAAACTGGCAAGCATACTACACAATAAACACAAGCAATTTGGGGATGTCTGGGACCCATGGATGGCTTATATAAGTGTATAACTTAACTATCGATATGCCTAAATCTGTATGTTGAACTATACTCGAGCGGAAAAGTTAATAACTGGAAGTGGGTAATAATACCCCAGGAGCCCTCTGTTCCCTTCATTCTCTTTTCTTTCCCCCTTATGCCTTACTGGCTCTGTCCTTCTCTCCTTCTACTCTCCTCTTTTATGTTTAATTGGTCGTTGTGATTGGCCCTTGCTGGTTCATGAACCTTACAATTTTAGCTAGGTGTGCACCAACTCTGGCGGACCCAAGGTAATAGGATATCCTGGCCTGTACCCTGGCTTGATGTGGGATACAGGGCGGGTAACTTCACGAGTTTCATGTTGTGGCGGGCTGATCACATGTACATGTCAGTATATTTAGGTCATGTATGTTACATTACCTGAATATTGTTTACTCTGTTTCTTCACAAAATGGAAAACTTAATAAAAATACTTTAAAAGTAAAAAGGTCTTGGGTGTCTTGGGGTTTCCATGCTATTAACCCCTGTTATACACAAGATATTTCCATATTGCTCAGTCAAGGCCTGCCTTGGGAATGTACGCATGTGGTTTCTGACCCTGTGCGTTGCTATGTCATTTTACATTGTTTGATCTACCTCTAGTCTAGTGGCACACTTTGCAAAGAAAAAAATATATACCATATACTTGCCCTGCAGACCCATCCACTTCTCTCTCTCTCTCTCTCATAGTAACACTTGCCAGAACATGCCTTCACTATAGTAAATGTACCTCGGAGCACTGTGTGGAGTTGGTATTTCTCTCCCTTTGATACCTGGAAAAGGTAGACTGCTGCAGCTTTGATGATTAAGCTGTGACGTGTTCAATAGGACACCTCTCAGCACAGAGCTGCCTGCATCCACCTCCCTCTGTCAGCCTCTGGACAGAAGCTTCTTTCAGTGCCAAGTGCTGCAACACAGAGAGTGCTCCAGTGATTGGCACACCTCATGTTGCACAGTGGAACCCTGTAAGTGGTGTGGACCTCTTAAAAACGTTGACTGCTGAAGCCACGCTAATAGTGAGTTACTTGTTTATATATATTGTATATTGTTTACCCCCAATCCAGCATGATCGGGTTTGCGAAACGGAACTCTGATCCCTTTGTTTTTCTGGAGCTTGCTGGAGCCGGGGTTAACTTGGAGTAAACGGTTGCCCGTCTTTTTAGATCCTGCTGTACTTTTCTTCTTATCAGGAATTACCAGATAAGAAAGTGCCAAGCCTTGGGAAGTGAGTTAATCTGGTCACATTGTCGTCAAATCACATACATCTCACAGTTCTGTAATGCTCATCCTGCTGCTTCAGCACGCTGCCATGTTATTGGCCTCTGTACAATGATCAATAGTTAATTTTACTGGAGCCAAAATATTATTGTTTTTGGAAAGGTTCAAGCCGAAACTGCTATGTAACTAATGAGACAGAGCAGTAGCTAGCTCCTTTTGTGCCCGAGGCAAGAACAGAATATTGTGCACCCCCCCAACAGACTTGTGATGTCAAACTAGAAAAAAGTGGTACATGCATGAATCCATAACCAGCCTTTATAGCAGGGAGCACAATGGGAAGGCTTACAACAATACAAAACACAAAAATTCCCCAGCCCCAACCTGCCAGCCAGCCTGCAACCAAACAAGTAGCCCTGTCAACAGTATGCGTTAAAATCAGAGGTTTTAGTTGCACAAACTTTTGGCCAAAAATATGTAGAAGCCACACTGCCGCGCCAAGGCACCTCTGCAAAGTGTGGTCCTAACTCTATGTATCTGAGTCTCCAAGTGTGAGCATATTAATGAAGTCGATAGATTGCATGCAGGTGTACCTGGAGGTAGCCTACTCCTCCTAATAAGGTGCAGGGACGCACTGGGGGCCCAGCAACTAAAAATGCACGCTGGGACCCCAGTGCTATGTGTCCTCAGTTATTTACAAACACTGGAGTGATCAGCTAATCATTCTAATGTTTGCTCTGCACAAAGAGGATTGGTAAATATCACAGATATTTACTGATCCTCTGCTCTGCCATCCCAAGCACTGAAGCCAGCGGGGGGGCAGAGGAGGGAGTGCTGAAGCCGGCGGGAGGGGGCGGATCCCCTCTGCCTATACAGACGGGGGAGAGTAGTAGGGATCCGAGGAGAAGCTGGAGCCTCCCTGATGTGTTGACCACCTGGCGCCCTGTGCTCGCCATGGCAACAGGAGCAAGGGGGCACAGGCAGGCCGGCCCTGGCTGCGCCCCCCTCAGCTGCGCCTGAGGCGAGTGCCTCACTCGCCCCATGATAGCTACAGCCCTGATAGGAGATGGTTGTTTAAAGTGAACCATGAACTTTAGAGTGATTTTATGTCAATGAAATGTATTAGCACTGTATATTCAATACATTATTTTTTATGAAAATACTATATTAGGTTGTTGACCTGTCTTTGGACCACCGAGAAAGCCCCAATGACATTTTTTATATGTAAGAGAACATACACCTGCTGTGCATAGATTGCAGGGATCTGTAGTTTTACAGCAGGCAGAGCAACATAATGCTCTGCTTTAAAATACTAAATTGGACTGACCAATAACATGGCTGGAGAAGCAGGATGAGCATTACAGAGCTGTGAAATGTAATGTACAGCACTGTGCGTAGTGTACAGCATTAGTCCTGTGTGTTCATCGCATGCGAGTGTGTGGTGTTATGCAGAGGTCAGAGGTGTAGTGCAGAGTACAGAGATCAGCAGTGTCATGTACAGTAAAGAGGTCAGTGGTGTGATGCACAGTACAGAAGTCAGGGTGTGACACATAGTACAGAGATCAGGGTGTGATGCAGAGTACGGAGGTCAGGGTGTGACGCACAGTACAGAGGTCAGGGGTGTGACGCACAGTACAGAAGTCAGTGGTGTGACGCACTGTACAGAGATTGGGGTGTGATGCACAGTACAGAGATTGGGGTGTGATGCACAGTACAGAGATCGGGGTGTGATGCACAGTACAGAGGTCAGTGGTGTGACGCACAATGCAGAGGTCAGAGTGTGATGCATAGTACAGAGGTCAGTATGTAATGCAATGCAGAAGTCAGCGGTGTAATGTAGAGGTCAGTATGTAAAGCAGTGCAGAGATCACACAGAAAGTACAGAGACTTACAATTGATCCGTTTTTCTGATGTGCAGGTACTGGTCTTCTGGTGGTGGTGGGGGGGAGCAGCGAGGTTGCCTGCACGTCCAGCCGGCTCGTGGTGCCCTCCCTTTAGGTCCCGCACAGCAGAGCTAAACAGCCGGCCAATTATAATTCTGCAGTCTTCCTCTCCCGCCTATGGCAGCTGAGGGGGGTGGAGGAAGCTGCTGTGGCCGCCAAAGAGCCCAATCACTGAAGCGGGCACTGTCAAAGGCAGTCAAGCGGCTTCTTCTCCTCCTCAGCCAATGCAGCAGCAGAGATTAAATAAGTGGTTGTGGTGGTGGCGGCCATTTGTAAAGCTATCAGAGAGGCCCGGGGGCACTTGCCACCCTGCCCCCCGGGCCCAGTCCGCTCCTGCCCTTGATGGTGTTAAAAGAGAACTATAGCCAAACCTTTTTTGGACTATAGTTCTCTTCTGGGTCACAGGAGTACATGTACTAATGTACTCCTGTGAGCCAAAGTCAGCACATAGCGGGCTATTGCCCACTATATACTGACGGCGCAGGTCCGTGCTGCATCTGGAAAAAATCGCGACAATATTGTCGGGATCCACTCCACTGCCTGATTGACAGCTGGCTCTGCCTCTCCAGAGCCAGCTGTGCCCACCCCTCCCCTGCCTTTCCTTACAATAAGCTCTGGAGGAATAGAGAGAGGGGAGGGGCAATCCCTGCGGGAAGCAGTGACTGACAGTCATTACTCTTTGCAGGGCGATCAGTGGTTTCTAACTGCTCAGTTTTTAAGTAATAGAGCCAGCATGTGACAGCTGCAGTGTCACATGCTGGCTCAAAGTATTGGGAAGAGTATATTTTACTTTGCCAGTAGTTCTCCTTTAAGTCGATTAAGTGTGCAGTGAATTTTAAGATCTTAGCTGATCTGTAAATTAGGGATGTTCAGATATCAAGTACTGTACTTGGTACAAGTACAAGTACTGACACTATTCCAGCTCCATTGAAAGACTAGAATAGAGAAAAACTCAAAAGTTAGGAGGCAGTTGTAATTTTTAAGTTCTATGTATGCATGTGAGCTAGGGACCTTAGATTGTAAGCTCCTTGAGGGTAGGGACTGATGTGAATGTGCAACTATGTAAAGTGCTGCATAAATTGTCGGCGCTATATAAATACCTGTAATAAATAAATAAATACTGGTATTTGAGCATCCCTACTGCAAATACTACATTAGAGAACATCAAAATCACTGTAATACAAAATGCCTGCGAACATATGCGGTAAATGAAAAATATACAATATATTTTTAAAGCAATTTGTGTATGCAATTTAAAGACAATGCCTTAAACAGATAGTTGTATAGCTGGTTATTATTATTATTATTATTTTTATTATTCCTATCATATTATTATTATTAAACATATAGTGCAGCACTTTGCAATATAAGAAACATATTACAGGTATAATACAAATCAAGACTAGATGGTAAGGAGGGCCCTGCCCTTGAGAGCTTACTATCGGTTTGCTTGTTATATGCAGTTTAAATGATCAAAGGTAAGATGCAAACTGAATAGCTTTAGCAATTTGGAATGTTACAATGTCATAGGGAGTCATTCTGTTAAGGAAGTGTGATTATTCAAAACATAACTATTTCCTACTGGAATAGTTTTAAACATTTAAGGTGATTGTAGCCATATTAATGCATTTGCAACAACACAGTTTAGTATTGCCCTTGATGCTTTTTTTTTTTGCACTTACTGTGCAAATAAAAAAAGTACCAAAGACAGTACTCAACTCTGTTGTTTAAAAGATATGGAAAGCTAGGGACATGACCATTGATACCTGTATATGGGATGGGATTTGAATCAATTAGTTTATGCATTAAGTAGTACATTATTCTTTTTATTCATGGAAACACGACAAGCAGATGTTATGACTTTTGACATTTTATATCCAAGTGCTCTAGTTTTTACACCATGCATCTAATTTCGCTTACACTAAAGAAAAATTCAACATAAAGAAAACACCACTCCTAATAATGTGTATAATTGATCCCAGATCTTTCTCACAAAAGATTCTTGTGTTATGGATCAGGCACTTGTCTGGGTCTATTACCAAATCCCCAGGGAGCGCTGAATGATGGATTCAAGGTACTAATTAAGTGATTTCCTGCTCTGAGGATTTAGGTAGAGAGGAATTCCTGGCCACAAAGACTGTGTACTACCTGCTAACTCTGAAAAAAGATGAGGAGAATCTTTCCACTGCCAACCCGAGGTTACAGAGAATCACTTTGTAGTGTAACAGGTGAGGCACTGTTCTTATTTGTGAGTCTTAAACGAAGCCAGTAAGTTATACGAACAGACTGGCTGCAGGGAATTATTAAAATACCTCAAGACATTATACCACTACACAGTGGTTCAGAGAGCTATTAATTCAAGTTTGTTACAAGCTGAGATTCCATTTTTATGGTAAAAATAAAATTTACAAATAATTATTTGAAGAATACGTCAGGTCAGATTTTAATCTAGAAGAAACTGAACATCATGCCTACTGAGGTTTATGCAGTGACACGTCAAGTACCACCCTGGTTAAAGGAGAACTAGAACTATGAGGTGAGTGGAAATCACTCATCTCATAGTTCTCCTTTAAGTGAACTTTCCTAAATACCATATATATTACTCCATAGTGAGCGATCAGTTACTGTAGGAAAGTCATCTGTCATTGCTGTTTAAATACAACTCGGTACTTGGAGGCAAAATAGACAAAAAATGAAAGGTTCCCCCAGGCCGCTGGGGTTAGACCCTTCAAACCTATTTGCAAAGGTCAGTGCCTTCTTCCCAGGAACAAAATAAGGATATATAGATAACAGTAGGTGTTACTTTACTGCAGGGTTTTGCATCCAGAAGCAGACAATGCTGCATACACAAGTTACTTATATATCCATGACAGACAAGCTGATGTAATGTCATTACTAACGGCAATCCTCTGTGGGACACATATCCATTACTAGTGTGACACGTGCATTCTCTGCTATAATACAGAATGACAGTATCTGCTGTATTATGCTGCTCTGTATTCTTTGTGTGTGCAGAGGGGAATAATTTGGCTGCCTGCAGCCAAGCACTTTTACAGCAAACTGCAGCTTGACAGCCTGCATTCAGATGGTCTGGCAGTCTGATGTATAGGACAATCCTCAAGGGCCCGAACTTGTGCACTTCTTGCAGTATTCTACTAAGCCCAGCCTAGCCTTGCAGTATACTCCCAGGCCTAGCACAGTGCCAAGGGGCTGGCTTTAAATGCCCTCCTATCATCTCCCCATACACAACATCACCCTGTCAGAAGGAAAATCTTCTCTAGCATTCCAGCATTCAGGAAGGATCACACATCCACCACATTGCCATAGAGAAGGCTCTAACACCTAATTACAATTACTGTTCCTTTTTGTTCTTTGCCATACCTTAAATAGTTATTGCTGGTTCTCCTCTACGTCAACTTTATTCTCCTTCGGTTTTATTTTTGTGGATGAATTTTGTAGGGTTGCACAGATACCAAGCACAGTACTCGGTACAAGTACGAATACATGTACCAATACTTTTGAGCTCCAAGACTAGACTAGAGAAAAATTCAAAAGTTAGGAGGCCGCTGTCATTTGTAAGGAGCACACGGAGCTCCTGGGATTTGTACATCTCTGTTTTAATGTACGATTTTGTTTTTATAAATATAAATAAAGGGATGCACAGATACCAGTTTTGCGAGTATGAGTACTGGTACTTGCCGAGTACTTACAAGTATGAGTACTGATACATTTTAATTTATTGTCATGTGACAGTTTTTGTAAATCAATACAGACTAATGATTTCAGGACAGTGGTGGAGTGCCAGAGCCAGGTCCCAGCTGCAACCGCTGCAACCCAGGGAGTTCTCATGAAAATGCCAAGTATCTGCACTGGTACTCGAAAAGTATCTGTGCATCCCTAGAATTTTGCTCGCAATCTGTAGTTGCTGCTTTTACTTTTCAGTGCTGGCTACTTATTTTCCACCAGTATTGCATTCTGTTAATTGTCCAATTACTGCTTCTTTCTTTTCATTCATTCAGTTGTACACCACTTTATGCAACTTTATACACCACTTTATCCAGAGCGCCTGATGGTGGAAATGGGTTGCGCTGCAGGACAGCTCCCAGGTTGGGGCCCTTTAACATTAACACACCCGTTCAGACACAGCCGACTGGATACTGCAGTGAAACAGTAGCAGCACTGAGATACAGGATACAATGGCAGGCAGGGGTGAAACCAGAAGAAATAGAGCTGATCAGGATTTCAGGACACAGAGGTACAGGTATGCAGAGGATGGAGTCCATACAACAAGTATTTGAGAGACAATAGCCTACATAATGTACAGCAGTTGGACAGTATGAGAGTAGCATAGTTAGGCCACAATATAAGAGGAAAAGACAAGCCAGTCTTTTCTTGAAATAAAAGTTAGAATGCAGGAGATTATAGTCACAAACATTGTACAATGGCTGGACAGTGTTTAAGCAGCTTGGTTAGGCTGTAATTTAAGAGGGAGAGAGAAGGCAGGTTTCATACTAACATATACATTACTGTGTATTTTCTCAAAAGGGAATAGCTACAAATGTTGTATTGTTACTGGACAGTATGGAAGCTTGGCTTGCCACAAATAAAAAGGAAAAGATTAGGTATATTTTATCCTGAAATAGAAATTAGTGTGTAATGTCTGAGGGACAAGAGGCAAAAATATGAGTGGCAGGATAGAACCAGAGCACTAGAATAGGCTGCTGAAGGGCTAGAATAGGCTGTAGAACTGAAGGGCTGCTGTACGGGCTATTCACTATAGCCAGTACAGCTCCTGAAGTTGGCCGAGCCGAAGGCATATGCCCTGAACACAATATAGTCAGCAGTCATGTGGTTGAGGAGCTGCCTGTGATTGCTGCCTGCAGTTGGGCCTTAACACTGTGGTTTAAAAATACTGTGAAAAGTGGCACTGAGGCAGAGATCTGAGGACTGTAGGCACGTTCGTCATCAAAGTGACGTCAAAAGTCATCCTGCCATCATCAGGAAATGTGGTAAGTAGGTTTATATGCAACACCTCCACAAACTGCTGCTTTATGGGCTCTTTCTGAATGCAGGAGATTGACCATTTTACTCTTGTATTGGGGATCTAGTAGGCTGAGCAACCAATAGTGGTCCCTCTCTTTAACCACTCGCTGACCAGGTGTTTACACCCCCTTCCTGGCCAGGCTATTTTTCAGTATTTAGTGCTGCAGTACTTTGACATTTACAATCAACAGTAGTTGCGATAGGAGTAGTAAACGTGTTCAGAAATAATAGACCAGCTGCAACAATATCTGGTGGTCAACCCGTGTCTAATAGTGCTGTTATGTTGCGCTCGGTCTTGTGTATACACTAATGTTCGCTATATTTTGGGAGTGAATATCAACATCATATCGCTACAACGTTGACACATCTGAGTGTTAAGATATATTGTGTTGTGATAAATCCTGTGTAGCGATCTGTGAAATCTTATGTGCTGTAATATTGTGTAACAACATCTATTCCTCTGATAATAATCAAATCCTATGTGCTTATAGTACCATCAAATTCTCTATTATTTGTGCATGATTAAAAGACTAAGTGTGAATCCTTATACCACTTATTTACTATGTAAACATTTGCATGAGTGTTTAAAAAATACTAATCAATATTTAAAACATGTGACTTTCAAAACTTTTCAATAACGCCAATGAATACCATCATGTGTAAATGCAAAAATCTTTCCTAGAGTGACATAATCCAATATCACCGCTGTTGTATCTGTTAACCAAGTGACCGTCAGTGAACCCGGTACATGATTTTTTTAGAAAAAAGGATAAGTTTACTTCCCTTTGTTCAGAAGCCTCACATGCAAGGAACTTTGACATTTATTCCATCATGCAATGCTGTACTAAAAATTAATTTCATACCATTTTTTTGGGACCAGATAGAGCTTTCTTTTGGTGGTATTTAATCACCACTGCAGTTTTTTTTTTTAAGGTCAGGCAGGGCATTATGGATCTTTTGGTTTGTTTGTAGCAAATCTGGGAGTTTGTGGTTCGTAGTTGCGAATGTGTGAATCTTGGGTGGAAACATTTATAAATATACCCTTAAATCTCAATAGATAAAATTTCCTAAATTTCACACAACTAAAGAGATATTTGTCCATAAGATAATCTACTTACTACATGTTTTGTGTTCATGAATTTTGCCCTTAGTAAAAAAGACTATTTTAAGCAAATTAGTAAAATGATTTCAATAACTGCAGATATCAAAAGTAAATTGATAGATAGCGACACCTTGGATCACCAGATCCAATACCAACCTTGTGTAAGACTGGCAAACAACCAGCTGATCCACAACTTGATCTCGTTCTTTCTTTACACAATACAGTAAGTCATGGGATATGGCAAAATGGCGGTACACCAGGCTATCTTCTGGCTCTAGGGATACCCCGTTTATCACCTTAACATTTCCCATGTATTTGCCAAATTGGTATCCTACATCTGTGCAGTCTCAAAATCTTCCCTGGCCATCAGTATATCTACTAAGTTCAGGACAGAGGCCGTTTTCTCTGAATCCTCACCAATGACCTCTAGTGAGAAGTTGTCAGGTACCTCTGACGTAGGATAACCTGCATCCTTCAAGTTCAGGCAAATTAGTGAGATCATTTACTTCAAACACACCTTCAGAACTGGCTACCTGTTTTTTCCCCCACATTTCCCAAAACAGCGGAAAATCACTGCTCAGTTTTACACTTTGTAGAAAATTCTTAAGCAATGCCATGACATTCTTCACAGCTGCACTAGGGATCACTACTATGAGCACCAATATAAGGGACTTTTCAGGATCACCATGTATACAGGGTACTTCCATACAGTATGAGCCAAGCTTGGCAGGGTCCACCAAACAGGCATGGACCCTGGGTGATGAGGCTTTCAGAGTGTAACAATGCCACCACCAGGTGTCCCTATATTGTAATAGGACATATTTGTCTTTCATTCTCAGTTCCAAAGTGTGCTGCTGTAGAGACAAGTTCACTTACTACTGTCACTTTGAGGCCTAGTAGGCTTTAGTCAGCTGTTGCATCTACTGAGCAGTTCAGTGGTTCATCTCTTAATGGTTAGCAATTGCCAATATGATCTGTTTTACAAGTTCCTCCATTTTGTTCCATAATAGGTGTCTGTTTCTTTAAGGTGCTGCTCGCATCCAAGCACTAAGCTGTAAGGGTGGGACAGACTCAATTGGTAGTGGCAGCAGTAAACCATGCACAAGACAAGGACACCCATGAATAGTCCAACCAGGTTTGTCCTGCATGTTTATTCAACCGCAGCAAGTCCGTGACGTAAAACAAGAGGGATTTTTACAGCAAGTCCCTGGCGTAAAACAAATAAAACATCTGCACATCTAAGCCACAAATTACAGTAAACATGTGCCATATCTGTAAAAAATAAGTCAAGGCAACTGGACTTGCTGTATTTTTCTTGAAGACGGTTCGCTGGCCATTTCTTCAAGAAAAATACTGCAAGTCCAGTTGCCTTGACTTCTTTTTTACAGATATACCATGACCTGGATGAATGAGAACCTTCACAGACATAAACATGTGTCAGTTCCTGACCAATAGGGTACCCCTTAATAGGCTCCTCAAAACAAACAAACACCACATGTAGTTTTTAATTTCCTGTCACTAGTCAGCCTTTCCACCCAGTGGCAAGCTCTTACCTGCTGAAAGAAAATGAAAGACAGAGCCATTAAGCCTCTGTCAGTATATAAAAATACCTCTGCATAGTTTAGATTTATTAATGGGGTATGGATACCAGATACGTTGTGGACCTAGGGATGGAGGCTTTATGCCACAAAAGCTCTACAAAGGATCTGTGGCCAGACCAGAAGTCAAAACCCAACGGTAGGATAAATGTCACTGCTGAGTCTCCATGATTGAAAGAACTGTGAGCTGCTCACAGTGTGCATTGAAATCTGAGTACGCAATTTCAGTACAGAAGAACAGCCTATACACCTGTGCAAGACTCATGGTAAGGTTTACCTGTTAAAAAAAAAAGACTCATGGTAAGGCTGGAGTTCAGATTTTCATTTTTCCACCAAAAAAAATCATTTTTCCTTTATTTCCTAATGATAGAAACATTTTTAATTTTGCCAACTGAAAAATGTTACAATATACTTTTTTTCCAGTATATTTTTGCCAGCTGAAATTGTGTGTTATATATAGACCAAATGTTATTCAGTATCTTTAAATAAATAATTCATAACCTTAAACATGTTGGGCTGTTACCCACAAATAAATTGGTCACAATAAACCAAATTACTTGTTTTTGCCTGCAAAAGCAGTCTATGCCTTTTTAGTTTTTCTAATACTCTGCCATATGTGTACTACTACATTGTAATATGCACCAAAACCTGGAGTATTGCAGCGACAAGTCTGGTAGATTGTCTCTTTGAGCTATGCCAAGTAGCCCTTGCTTTAACTAGAACATTATTAGTTTTAAGCAAATACCCGAATTTCTGTCTGAGAATTTTATGGATCCTCTCTGGTGAGTTAATGTTTTTACAGGGCTTTTCTCCAGCTGTAAAATATATTTAGGTCATGTATTTCTAACATTCGATTTTGCTGTTTGGTGCAGCAGAATTACACTGCAGAGAGAGCAGCACATGATGTATAACCTAACATGCAAGATCACCATTACTACAGTATATCACTATATACATTTGTCTGTTAATAAGTTTAAAAGTAAAAAAGACAATAGAAGCCACTTTTGTCCTTGAATATCCCCTGGTATCAGTTTACCTATGCAGTTTACCATGTCATTTTGCTAAATTCTGCCTTACATCAGCATACAAATCCATCTCCAGCATGAAGCACAAGTCTTTTCTCAAGGAAACCTAAAAGAAAAACTCTAGAGACCCTACCAAAAAATAGCCACATAACTCACTATAATTATAGGAAGGCTTAAATCATTTATAGGGGGGAAAAATAAATTTGTTGCCATGTCTTAGCTGTCATTAAGTGAAACTTCAATCCTTGGTACTGACTTTTAGCTAGTCCTTCTCAACATCCCAAAGATCATTAAGCCTAAACCATGTTTTACCACATATCAAGGTGGCTTAATTTCACATAATTGTGGGTAACATGCCACAGCCACCTTAATCCAAATATCATACTGCTATGCAAAGTGTCAAGGCAAATAATGATTGTTTAGGAACATGATAGAAGGTGTAAAAACACCATGTTCTTGTAAAGATTCTCCAGTCACCATTGTTCCACAAAGTCTGAGATGGGTGTTAATTGTTCAAGCCACACAACGAAGGGTGTGAGTTATTGTCAAATCCTTGCAGTAAAGATGTTAAAATTGCATTACCGTATTTGCCGGCGTATAAGGCGACTGGGTGTATAAGACAACCCCCTAATTTTCCACTTAAAACATAGGTTTTGGGCTATACTCGTCATATAAGACTACCTAACTTCCGAGGCAACACCATTTAAAAACAGATATATCATGGATGAATGTGCGGTAATACTGTATGTACGTTAGCTTCGGCTACATACAGTATACCGCGCTGAGCAAATCATGGCGAGCAATGTATTCTATTAATGAATATAAAGCTTGCTTGAATTGGCAGAGGTTGTGTACATCGCTAGCCGCCGGGGCCCTGGTGCACCCGCACCGCCCGCACCGGCGGTAGTTCCGCCACTGCATACAGTATTACCGCACATCCAGCGGGCTGACAGATTAGGGATGTTCGTTTTGGGCCAGCTTGGCCTAAACGAACTAAAGGTATACATTGTATACCCCACGTATAAGACGACCCCCGATTTTCGGGGGATGTTTTTAAGTATAAAAAGATAAAAAGTAGTCTTATACGCCAGTATATGTTTGTGACAGATGTTTAGGGATGTTTTTGGGAATGGTTGTATCAGTTTAACAGGGATGGCTTCCTGCAAACCTGTTACACTTTCTGTATAAAATATGAACATTTTTGTTCTTAATAGAATGCTTTGCCATGTGCTGCCACAGTTAAATTAATGTTATTTTAAATAGAAAAAAAATCAAGCACTGTGATGTGTTCTATCAATGCACCGCAACGCATGTGATTGGCATACACCACAATATTGTGCACACTGTAGCACGTGTATGTTATCTGTGTGTGTGTGTATTGTTTTTTTTTTTATTATTATTTTTATTGTTATTATTTTATTTTTTTTACTGTTCGGGGGGCTTCAGGGAAATATTAGGGGTCTAAAAAGACCCCTGACATTTCCTTTTTAAAATAGAAAATTGAGTCCTCAATCACTTTTTCTACAACCTCTGTTCTAAATGAATGCAAAGCTCTCGGTACAGAGGCTTCCCATTCATTCAGAAACTGATGATAGTAAAATATTTACTATCACCAGTTTCTGAATGGGCAGAAGCCTCTTTAGTGAGTGTGGTGTACAACCGGCCTGAACCTGCTGTACGCCAATAACACGTGACTATACGCAGTTCTGAACCAAGTGTGGCGTCACAAGGACAGGGCGATACCACTCTCAGCCTCACCCTGCACAGAGATTTCCCAGCTCGCTGGACAATGATCTCAGGCCAGCAGACTGAGAGCGATCACCACTAGGGTTGGTTAACTCCACAGTTAACTCTTTACACACCAAACGTTCACTGTCTTTTAACAGAAATACGGACCATTCCCAGCAAGTGCTGTGACAATTTAAAACACTTAAACAATGCCTATGATACCGCTGTCCTCTCAGACAGGAATATGACAGGAGTCACTATACAGTAGAGCTCTTCACAGAGGCAAGGATACTTTAAGAGATAAGCTTAATGATTCTTTTTTTTTTTAAAGAATAAAAGGTTTCTTATTCAATCAAATGAAGGAACACCAACCATTTTGTGCCCTGAGCCATC
>NW_017308348.1:32671-42833 GCF_000935625.1 Nanorana parkeri | reverse complement strand
GCACACACGGGACTCACAGCTGGGGGGGAAAGGGACGTACAGGGGTGGACATCACAGGGAATACACAGGGGAGAGGGGAGGCTCCATCAGATCTAGCATTCCAGTTAGGACCGCAGGGGCATTAGGTAGTTGCCATGGAGACAGTATCCCAGTGCTCGCCCAACTAGCGACACCCGGACCCTTTATAAGGCCAGGAATTCCGCCGTACCCATGTAGATAATCCACGGGGCCCACAGTGCTGCACATTGCGCCTGATGCTCATGTAATGAAGCCATGACAGACACGTCCAGCCGCGGCCATTGGCAAGCTCCGCCCCAGGTTATGACTTCTTGATGTTACTGGAGTTCCTTTTCTTGATGTTTCAAAACAAGAGTCTCCCTAGCTGCCTCGGCAGCATATTTTTGTAAGCTTTCTAGGGTGTGTCACGGAGCCGGCCCCTAGGGCAGGTCTGTGGTGGGAAAGCAGGAGGAATGAGCCTTCATGATTTCCTCCTATGCTCCTCCCAAACGGTTACATTCATAACTTAAGATGATAGTGGAGTATTATATTTAATATGGTCCGGCAACCCCTAAATTATGATGCTTCATGAAGTTACCTTTAGATTGAATCTAGACATGCCCAAAATATGAATGATGGGAGGGCCTGGAAGGTAAATGTTGCCCGTCCATCCGTGGCTCATTGGAAACTATTCATTCTTGACATCTGTGATCTCGTTGTGACGAGACACAGCTATTTGTGCACTTAATTTCACAATATCACTGTCCAATTTCTGAATTATGAAAGGGAGTTGATATTGTAACTCAGGTTTATGACTTGTTGGTGAATGCTGGGTCACCTGGGCCATTAACTCTACTTGACCTGCTTGTGTTTATATCAACTTGTAAACTGCTAATAGATGCGTGCCTGGTTGCATTACTTTAATTAGGGGCAGCCATAAAAAGGTTAGAGATGATTTGGGACTCTCACTTGTTAAGTAGCGCTGGGGCAATAAAGATCACAGGCCAGATTAGTAGAGTAGTAGATCTCTCTTTTTTGGAATGTGGAGGGACCAGGCAAATGACTAAATGAAGGCCTGCATTTGCTTTGAACTGGGGGACAAGAGAAAGCTATATTTAATATTAAAAGACTCAAACCTCATTATCGTCACAATGAGTGCTTCTCCCCATTGAGAAACTCATGAATGAACAGGAAGTGGCTACAATAAAAAAACACTTTTTAGTAAAAGACCTGCTGCCTGAGAAAGTCACTTGACGAAACGTGTCGGAGGGCATATAAACCATCACATCCACCCAGCTATAGTAATAGCTGCAAATGTACAGAATACAAGCGTATGTAAAAAATTGCAAGCGCCATATGTGAATGGAGCCTTAGAAACAAGTATTTAAGTGGCAGAATAAAATAAAATCCAATACAATATGTTGTCACAAGACTCATCCCAGTAAGAGATGATAAAACATCTACCTTGTACATCTACAGGGCACACATAAAGAAGAGGCAAAATCTATTAACAGACCTTATCAGAGCAAATCATATAAGGCTCCTAAATTAGTGAAACAATCTCAAGATTATGTCACTCCAAACAAAGAGAAGCAAGGATGGGAGAACTACTGTATGGGCTTCATCAATATAGGCAAATATTCTAAACTTTCCTTACTCAGCACCAACAAAAGTATAGAGTGCCTTCAAAGTATGGGTTTTCCCCACTGGAATATGATGTTTTCCATGGGAAAAATCTGATGGGTTTATGGTTTTTGGGAACTGAGAAATTTCACAAAAAATAATGAGCTTCTAGTCTCAAAAGAGAAATACAGTCTAATCTAAGCCGGAAAGTAGATGGATATATACACCAATCACTTTAGTCCACAAGGGGTCTGATGTGGAATTCGATATAAAGCTAAACTCCAGCTATATTGATTTTATATATACTTACATTGGTCCAGTTTGGCTCAACATAAGTATACATAAATTATCCCTTGCAAGGTCACAGGGATCCTGTAAATTTCTGTGCTTGACGATCTGTATTGAAGGTGCATGGGAGACATAGGAGTTCTAATTGACCCCTGATGTCTCCATAAAGAGAACCTGTCAACTCCAAATGCTGTCAGATAGGGGCTTTCGTCAGCCCCTTTGTGATAGCAAAAGTTAAGTGAAAACATTTTTGAAAAAAAGTGCTAAAAAGTAAAAATTAATAAAGTAAATAAAAATAAAAAAGGTTGTAAAAAGTTAAAAAAATAATAAAATAAATAAAAATTAAAAAGGTGATAAAAAAGTAACAATTAATAAAGTAAATAAAAAAAAACAACAACCCTGCCATCTGATTTGAATGTGTATGTAAATGGGGGGGGGGTTTAACAAAAACATAAAAAAATTAACAGTGCGATGTGCTGGGATCGGTACATTAGCACTGTGCCTGGGAATACACACCAGCAGCTCTGCGTTGAAGTGCGGCTGCTGGTATGAATGCAGCCTAAATGGCAGACTATGTACGGACACAGACTGAGTGACCTTTCTGTCCAGACGATTTGGACCTCGGCTCAATGAAAATTTTACTGGACCTCCTTTTATTTTAATTCACTACCCCTAATATAAATACATAAATAATAGCAGTTATTGATATTAATATCATTAATAATAATAACAACAACAATTTTTCAAGTAGAAGGACAGCTACCTATGTACGCAGTATATACTGCGAGCAGATTAAGACTATTTAACCATGGCCCTTTAAACCCTAGCTAATATTCCTCACATCATAGCCACACTCACACCAAATTGTCCCTCTTTCCTATATTCTAGTTTGGAAGTTTGAAGTTATAGAAGAGTACCCTGTCAGCCTTTTGAAAAAGTGCAGTATTGCACTCATGAATTAGCTACAGGAAGGGCCATCTTTTTAATTTTTTTTATTCAGATTTTCAGTAAACTGTCTATTTTCAAACTGCCACATTACTATAATACGTAATGCCACATAAACACATCTAATAATAATTACTTGCCCCATTTGTTTCTCCTCTGCTACCACCATTTTGACACATAGATGTCAATGGTAACCAGCTTCTTCTTCCAGGATTTCACTGCCAGCCCACTGATGATGTCTACACCGTATCTGTGTAGAAAAAAAAAAAACAGCATAGGCTATTTCCTGAGATCTCACGAGATTTTAGGAAAAAGACCATTCATTCTTCATTCATTCATAGTAAGTGCCGCAAACGAGCGGAATCTGTGAAGTTGTAAAGATTATAGCCTTTTGCGTGCCGTGTGGTCTTCCGCATGGAAAACCGCATGGAAAACGCAAACGGTATATGTGAATGGAAGCTTAGATTCAGCCTGCTCAGCAGAATGCATTTTAGGACTTTTGCTAACTTATATTCTTTCCTACCTCACTGTAACACAGTGTTCTGCCAAAACAAGTGTTGTTTGACATAATAATGAATACAAACTGAATAGCAGCGTAATTTCAGCCTCGTGGCTATTTTGTAACATAGCTCTGTGTATTCTTTCATAAGACAGAGCTTCCCCAGTCTCATGGCCCGTTCACACCATTCAGTGTGCTCATCTCATAGTTCCGTGACTGAACGCACTGGACCATTTAATCAAACCCTTCCCGCGTTCTGGGGCGGGAGGGGGCCTGGGGGTGCCATTCGTTCCAGTGCAGTGCGATTGCAGAAAATAGTGCATGCATGATTTTTTGCAATCGCACCACACTGGAACGCAGGGCATTGCTGTACCACGCATTCTGGCAATCGCACTGCTGGTGGGAAGCGCGTCTGCAGTGCCATTATAATTAATGGCACTACCACTCCCCCTCCCGCCCCAGAACGCGGGGAGGGTTTGATTAAGCGCTCTGGATGATGTGAACAGACCCTCGGTCTCTTTGAGATACTAGTCTGACTCGGCAGCCTGTTTGTGTAGTCCAGACAGACCTGGACATGCGCTCCCAATGTGATCCAGCTTCAAGCTGCTCTCTCTTGTGAGCAACACCCACCTGTTCAAGGGCTCTTTTCCTGTCATTAAATACATTTTTTTATTATAGCAGGAAAAAATAAAAAAACAATAACTGAAAATAAAACTCTGACAGCATATTATTAAAATGATACACTTCTAACAAGGTGGGATTCTGCACCTTATTTGGCACACAAGAAATGCAAAGTTTCCTCTAACCTTCTCTAAAGCCCTTCTCTCATTGTTCCCTTCTGGTGTCCATTCTGCATTTGCTTCCAGTATCTAGCTTATTATCTCTGTCTCTCCCTCTGTCTACTTATATTCCTTCCGAACCTGTTCTCCAACATTTTGCTGCTGATCATCTCCTCTTTCTCCTCTCCAGTTCTGCTTTCCTCAAATTACCTTACCTTCTGACCCTGTGGTGGAATAATGAAAGTAGCGATTGAACTGCACACAAAGGGCATGTCTTTCTCTCTGAGTTTAGATATCTTTATTTCTGATAAAATGTTAATATTTATTTCTTGTAGCGGCAATCATTTTCAGAGGATGTTCCCTTTTATAGAATCTCTGTAACAGGAGTTAAACCTAACTTGACAAGGCCACCATCTCTAGTTACTTTCCAATCAGAATGGTGGAAATATTACATTATGTGACAAGAACACAGTCTTTGTATTCTTGACAGTAATATGGTATTACACCTTCTTCTACTGCTGTACTTACTGGTAAAGTGGAAAAGCCAAAAGTTTACATTTTAAATAGAGTAACGGAGAGTTATAATCCCTGTCAGATTTATTTTTTTTGCCATCTTTGTCCCTTTGTGGAGATTTTACTTTCTGCCCTGTATCCACAACAGGAAGCGAAAATAAATCCCTGCAAAGTGAGGGAAATCCCTGTTACCAGGATTACCAGAATTAGTGTCCCAATTGAAAAATGTCAAAATGTGGGATTTTCTTTCACTTCACTCTCGGTAACCAGGGTGAACATCCCTGATGGGGATACAAGCAGCAATAAAACCTGGCAGGTGTTCCAATCTATCTCCACTCACCTCTCCTGTGCTTGGATCAAGGGTCTGGTAGGAATTTTAGGGAATTTTAGGGAATTTTAGTTAGCCTTGGCACAGGACTCCAAGCCTTCCATCAAAATTGTAACAAATTTAAGCAAAGCTAACCTGTGCTCAAGCCAGGCCAACTATATCATATTTAGTAAAGAAAAAGATGCAGCAACATACTTTAATATGCTATTTTGCACTTTTAATAGTGCATATGATTCACAAAAGCACATTGGTGTGGCTTGAGGTATCATTGGAGTTTTCATGAATAAACTCTCAGAACAGTAATTTATAATTGTGTGCAGCTGCTTGTTTTTCCTTGCTACTATGAACCAAGTATGAGTTCCAGTGAATTCCCACCCGTATGACTCTACTAGCCTTTCATGAGTTTGGCATCTAAAGGTCTAAAGATGTATTTCCTTCTGTTTGTGTTGAATCATACACATGTAAATCATTATGATGCTCCTTTTAAAAAGTGTTAGTGTATTGTTTAGTAATCAATCTGTCATACTCAAAACATTTGCTGCAAAGCACCACTCTAGCCTTCATGTACAGGGCTGCTACGTATTTTAGAAAGACCTCATGTACATGAATAAAGTATTACATGACAGTTCTCTCATGGCTGTGTCTCTGTTGGGTAGTGGAGCTGAAGAGATAAAATATTGCCCATTTGGATTTAATTTCATGCATCTATTGAGTGCACCAGTCTTTCAAAATTCCATCCATTTTGCTAAGCTCATCACGTTTTCTTTTCAGTTAGTGCAAAAGACACAATTGTGTTTGTGGCTAAGTGCTTCAGCAATGCAATGCCTATGTTAGATGGGAAATTCTTCGTGAAACAATGATATGTTACTCCCATACTTTCCAACTTTGGGATTTGAGAAAGAGAAACTGCTATGAGCAGGAATATGTGGGATGTGCAGCAGCCTAAGCATGGTTGCACAATGCTAAATATCGAGCATGGTCACCAATAAAGGAAAATGAAGTCCTGAGTATTAATTGGCTCCAGTTTCCAAGATACAGCTTCAGGTCAAAATTGCAACAAAATAATTCAAAATTACAAGGAGGATGTGTGATTATGCTCCATAACTTTCTTGCAAAATGTGATGTAGCAATGAGAATGGTGCCACACCAATCATTATAAATGCATCTTTTTATTGATACCAATAACATAACTTTCCATTCATTTATTGGTTTTTCATGTAACATTTTCATGCTTTTTGCATGACAAACTGACAAGCCCTAACATCAGATTAAACGACAAGGTTCCATCTTTATTCGGTATCTAAACTGCTCTTTTTGGCTTTTCTCTTGTGAACTGTAGTAGGATCATCCCTGGAGAGATTCCAGCAGTAATCGGCAAGCATGGATGGACTCCATTTCCTTTGGTATCTTTTCTCCACGCCTGCGATATCCTGATGAAATCTCTCCCCATGCTCATCACTCACTGCCACACAGTTCAAAGGGAAATAGTCTAAATGCGAGTGTAAGAAGTGAATTTTCATTGACATGTTTGCACCAAGTGCTTTATAGGGCCTAAGCAAATTTTCCACATGTTTTTCATAGTCATCTGCCTTGCTGTTCCCGAGAAACTCAGTTGCCACGGACTTGAAAGCTTCCCATGGCATGAATTTTTTCTTCTTGTTTAGCCAATGACGCAGATAAGTTGCACATGTAATGCAACAATAACGAGGGGCCCAACTCTTGTGCTGATCCCCTATTTTGCATCCAAAATATAGGTGGTATGCCTTTTTTACCACTGCCGTCATACTGCACTTTTGAGATGCAAATGTAACCTCGCCACAAATGTACCAGAAGTTATCTGTTTACAGTTTCAAGGTATCTTGGCTTCTGAGGAAAAATATCATGCAACTGTTCCTTGGAAATGTTAGGCAATGACACTTTCACCAAATGTAGCTGTATGATGCATAGATCTGACCAAGACAAATGTTCCTTGCAATAAAAGAACAATACATTACAGTGCTTGACTATAGAGACTGCTGTATTGTCGTATGCAGCTAGCTGCTCTGACAGGTAGCAGGCCTCTGTGTAGCCACTGCCCTGTATCCCACTTCCTGGGTAGCCGCTATTTCACTGTTCTGTCCCCGGTACATGTTACCCTGTGGCCTGTGTACATGTTGCTAAACCCTTCTATTCTGCAATAAGGTAGACTGGATTAAATCTTGAAGCTTTATTAACAAAACAGGGTGGGTGAAACTGGTGGGTGAAAGCATATAAATCAATATTTTAACATGTAACTGAAGTGATAGCTCACAAACATGAAGAGAAATATGGGGAATCTGGGCATTTACTTGAAACATGCTCAGGATGGCATCAGATTTTCTTCTCCTTGGTTTTAAGATGGAGTCTAAATCCCTGAATACATTTGTTCCTTTCTTAAAGGAGAACTATGAGGTGAGTGATTTTCACTCACCTCATGGTTCTAGCCGACCTGTGACAATGAAACTGTCACAGGTCGGCTCAGTAGTTCGGGAAGTGAGCGTACACATACCGGCGTTCGCTCACTTCTCAAACCTGTCACGGCAGAGAGCCGTGACAGGGGAGGGGCTGGATTCCGATCCTCCATCGCTGACTGGCGGGGGGGGGGGACCGCTGGCTCTGGCTCTAGATAGGCAGAGCCAGCTGTCACTCACGCAGCTGTGCGGATCCAGACATAATTGTCGGGATCTGTTTCAGCTGTGGCGTCTCAGTATACCACGAGCTGTAGCTATACTGAGCTTAGGGTGATGCGAGGACGCTAGTTTGTGTCCTCCCATTACCCTTAGGAGAACTATGGGGAAAAGCCCTAACCCCATAGTTCTCCTTTAATGGGCTGAGAACTTACCCTAGATAAACAGTTTGTTCTATAGTAAATAGAGATATATGCTCCACAGCATCATCTTGTGGTTAAATTTGAGATGGCTGGTAGGTAAGTCAGAAATCCCTTGCCTGAGGGCAGAACACCATACATAACACATTTATTTTCTTACCTGAATCTGTTCTATACAGTTGTTCTCAAACTTTATTGCAGCAGAACTCCACCACTCCCTCCTGTTGATGCTCTCCTCTGTGCACACTGTCCTCAGCCCAATTCCTTTCTCTAAGCTGACACCACTTCTTTCCCAAGCAGCCGACACCATCACTGGGGACAGCCGAATGCAGTGACAAAGCAAACTTCGCCTACATAGTGCCAGATTACGGTACTGTACAGCAGTAGTCTGTATGTAAGTACCAATGTCGTTTGGGCAGAATTTGCAACTTACTGTGCACCTTACATTGCCTATGCTGCACTTAAATTTAAACCAGTGTTCAACACCTCCCCTATATGTTATGGAGAAGAAAAATAAGGATGTTCTGTAGTCCTAGCACATTTACTCTGCCACTCCAAACATACAGTAAAGAAAAGTGAGCATTGTCATCCTAGGACAGGAAGTTTGTTACTCGCGAGATGAAAATAAAGGAAAAAAAGCCTAAATACTCTAATACAGTAAGCACATCTAAGAATTGGTCAACTGCAATATACTAATATTCTTTTTTGTTTTTGGATTTTGATACACTTTAAGAGGAAAACAGTGGTATCATTGTGAATTCACTCTGGATTCTGGATTTTCTCACGAATTTACAGCAGTCCCACAAAATCCAGGACTATTCAAAGGTCTACACTCCATCGCTGCCCCCTCGCTAGAGATTGAATGGTATATTTATAACTCTTCTGCACAGCTACTCGGTCCGTTACAAGACCGCAGTCCACCATATAGGGACCAGTGCTCTAGAAGATAAAAGCAAAATAATAACTTTGATTGGCTTTTATAGTAACTGTGGATTTTTTCATTTACAAGGCATAATATATGTGGTGAAATACCTTTTAATAATGTTCCTTTAAAAAAAATTAAAATTTAATTGCAAACTAAAATGACATTAAACTCAGGAGTTAAACCTCAAAAATGCATTAAATTACCTTAACTATTAACAAAAAAGTATCTTATGTGTGTATCGCTCAGCTGTAGTTCCGCAAATCATCTCTGAATTTGTCCTGACACTGTCCTTCCTTCTGGAGGGTGGCTACATTTATTTCCTATGATCCCTGTGTTGTAAAGTAGACACTGCTCCATGGTCTCTTCCATGATGGATTATAATCCCAATACAAATTTACATTAATACAAACTAACCATAACATTGTAGTCCATCACAGGAGCGAGCTTGGAATGGTGACTAGTTTACAACACACACAGCGACCATGGGGAAAAAAAGTAGCCACCCTCCAGTAGGAAGGACAGTGTCAGCACAAATTCAGAGGTGATTTGAGGGTCTACAACTCCTGAGTTTAGAGCAACTTTAAGCCAAAACTTTTTGTTTTAGTTTTGGATAGAGTGGAGATAGATTAGAACACCCGTCAGGTTATCACTGGAAGTGAAATTTTGGATTGTCACGAGAACAGGAAGAGATGTAAAGTCTTCCAATGGAGACACTGGTTCTGGTGTTTCTTCTGGCTATAGTACAGGAAGTTAAGGAAATCTGTGGGACACAGATTTCAGAAAAATAGTTGATAGGGGTTATAAACTTACTCTCTTCAAAACTCAAAAAATAGTTTTGGCTTCAGTTCTACTTTAAAATAAAAAAAATATATATTTATGGCATCAGTTTCACTGATGAAATATTGGGTGTGTCTCAACTCTGCATTATACCTTTAGGAAGAAGTTTAGTGTTAGCACTTAATCAGCTAATGATAACTGCAGACACCTTACAATGTTTATGAGAGTGGTTACATAAGGTGTATAGGTTTTAGGTAGAGAAGTGGATGTGCACATTTATAAAGGGTACATAGTGGAAAACACAAAAGGAAGCAGGGGGCAGAGTAGGGCTGGGGCTGTGGGCTGTATCCTTTGGAATGTGTTTAGATTCAGAGGTTTGAGGGAGCCTCAGAACTTGTGATATTCAGCAGTGTTGAGTTAGTAATCTGAGCCCTCTGCAAATAACTTGGGCAGACTGGTCCAATTCAGCCTGTGTTTATTTAATAAAGAGCTAGTGAAGTAACTGCAATTTCATTGTCAATTTACTAATGTGTTATAGTTATGTTTCTTAACCTCATTGTTTGTACTTTGAGGCAATCTGTGCAATTCGGTGCCTCCACACTACCTCCCCCCCCCCCTTGTCTGTCCCAGGCATGTGAACTAC
>NW_017308348.1:26271-32114 GCF_000935625.1 Nanorana parkeri | reverse complement strand
CCCCCCCCCCCCCCTTGTCTGTCCCAGAGATGTAAACTACGCTCTATTATGACTAGAACATTTTCTATTTATCAAAGCCTCTGATTAAAGACTCCTCAGTCCCCCTCCTTCTGCCCAATTTCTTTTTTCTCACTTAGAAATGCCATGAATGAAAAAAGTGAGGCGTTTAAACTTTCCTTTATTTTTCCAAAGATCAGCTGCAGAGGAAAAGCCTTTGGAAAATATAGTCTGGAGTGTAATGTCTGGTGTTAGCAAGTCTCCTGACTCTTCCTCCTACACTTTTGGAAACAGTAAAGTGAGAAAACCCATTCAAATATGATCTCAATAATCTGGACTGGTTGCAGTCTGTGTGTAAGAGGTCACTGGGTGTGTACATTTAGGCCTAAGAAGGAATACGGCAAGTTAAACACTAAAAGCAGCATGTGGTACTAGCAACATAGAGCTGTATAGCTGACCAACAGTTTTATTTGATAATATTTTGTATATTAAAAATAGCAATTATATCTTATTTGAGATGCAGTTATGCTTGCCACCTTTTCTTCATGTGAAACGCGAAGACTCTAGTGACATGCTCTGCAATTTTTTATGTGGAGAATATAGAGGAGAGAGCGAGGAGAGGCAGCCAGGGGGGGGAAGTAAGGGGACTCTATGTTGTTCCAGGGTGGCACCCTGTCTCTAGGGTCTCAGGTGGCCTGTGCGGGCTCTCACCAAGGCTGTGCAGGCTCTCAGGTGGACTCTGTGGGCTCTTAGGTGGGCTGTGCAGGCTCTCAGGAGGATGTGTGGGCTCTCAGGTGGGCTGTGCAGGCTCTCAGGTGGGATATGCAGGCTCTCAGGCGGGCTGTGCGTGCTCTCAGGTGGGCTGTGCGGGCTCTCAGATGGGCTATGCGTGCTCTCAGGTGGGCTGTGCAGGCTCTCAGGTGGGCTATGCAGGCTCTCAGGTGGGCTGTGCGGGCTCTCAGGTGGGCTGTGCGGGCTCTCAGGTGGGCTGTGCGGGCTCTCAGGTGGGCTGTGCAGGCTCTTTGGTGGGCTGTGCGGGCTCTCAGGTGGGCTGTGCGGGCTCTCAGGTGGGCTGCATGCACTCTCCGGTGGGCTTTGCGGGCTCTCAGGTGGGCTGTGCGGGCTCTCAGGTGGGCTATGTAGAATCTCAGGTGGGCTATGCAGGCTCTTAGGTGGGCTATGCGGACTCTCAGATGGGCTGTGTGCACTCTCAGGTGGGCTTTGCGGACTCGCAGGTGGGCTATGCAGGCTTTCAGGAGTGACAGTATATTAGTATATAAGCTATGCCAAATTTTACAGGATAACCCCGATTCTTCAGTAAAAGATTCTCCATTATAATCCATTAGAACATGAGATGTTATTGCAGTACTAACACTTTAGCTCAGCCTTTCTCAACCAGGGTTGATAGGGGGTTCTTTGAGCGATCAACAATTTCTGCCTCTCAGATGATTAACCCCTGAAACCAATGATCTTTTTAGCTATCTGTATTCTTCTTATTGGTCACAAGTGTAAAGGGGTCCATTTCCCATTGGCCACCCATGTAATAGGGTCCTTCTCCCGTTGACTCCCAATGTAACTGGACACTTCTTCATCGACCATCAATGTGAGAGAACACTAGAATTTTCACTGCTTTTGTTTTCCGGTCAATATTATCAATTGTTTAATTTCATTATTAGTACTGAAAATGGATTTGTCAAATTTGCTAATTACGCCACATTCCTTATTCTAATATTTTAAAACGTATTGTTCGCCCTAATGTACTATGAGCTATAGATATAATAACTGAAAGCTGTTTTAAGGCATCCTCTGTATTAAAAAAAAGTTGAGAAAGGCTACTCTAGCTGATATATTACTGAGGGGTTTGTAGGGCACGGAAGGGTAGTGGTCAATGTAATCCAAATAAAATCATTCCATGGTTATTGGTGTCATATACTGTATAATGCCCCATCTATAGTGTATTAAGAAATATATTGTCCTTTTGCTTGTGGCCAGTGTTTGCTATTGACTGTCCGGTAGTACTATACATACTGCAAATCATGCATTACCTTTCCAAAGTATGCTGTTACAACAGTCGTATGAAAGCATGACACAATGCATAGCCATGTTTAACCCCTTCATGACTGAGGCCCTTTTTTCATTTTTTGCACCCATGTTATCCCCTTCTTCGGGACGCAGAAGCGATCTGGCGACAGGTAAGTCGCCAGGATCGCTTCTGTTGTTAAGCCGACAGTCGGCTCTACAAGTTTAAACAGACTCCCGGCGGCAAAAGTCGCCGGGAGTCTGTTTAAACAGCCCCGATACTGGCGACGTACACTGTACGTCGTCAGTCACGAAGGGGTTAATATTTATATTAATGTGAAGTGATAATTGATATAGTTCATTTTCCTTAAGCCATGTATTATGAACAGTCGTATAGTTGATCCATATACTGTTATCTTGTGGGCATTTTGGCTATTGCACCTTTTTCTGTGTTCCCTCGCATTTTATGATGTATTTCCCCTTTCTTCTCACATTGTCATTATGGCATCAAAATGGCTGCTTGTCTCATGGCCACATGATAATATGTTTGCATGGGGGAAACATTACCATGTTTTGACCTGCAAATACCATCTTCCTAATCATCTGCTGCTGCATCCTGTTGTCTGCTGTAAGCTGCTGCATTCAATAAAAAACTTTGTGGATGAAAAAGGTATTTGGTGAGCTCAGCTATCTGATTGTCCACAGTGATTGTATCTGCTTATACAGGCCAGGCATAGAGGTTTCAGCAAGGTATAAATTACTAAGTCAACGGTTGGAGTCAGAATACAAAGAAATATGGAGGTTGCTGTTGCTGACATCTCCAGTACTCTGGTTTCCTCCTACACTCCAAAGACATGCTGGTAGGTTTATTGGCTGCTGTCCAAATTGGCCCTCGTATGTATACATGTGAGATAGCGACCTTAGATTGTAAGCTTTTTGAGGGCAGGGAATGATGTTGTGAATGTGCACTATGTAAAGCGCTGCGTAAATTGTCGGCCCTACATAAATACCTGCAATAAATAAATAAATAAATCTGCAAATGCTAGCTGCTTGCTTGCTGTGCTGAACCTGTTGCTTGGATATTCTAACCCTTTCCTACTTTTAGATTGTAAGCCCTCACGGGCAGGGCCCTCCTTACCATCTTGTCTTGAGTTGTATTGTGATTGTAATGTCTTCCTTATATTGTAAAGCGCTACTCAAACGGTTGGTGCAATATAAATCCTGTATAATAATAATAATAGTCTATTCAAAAGTAAGACAAATGGGTATGTGCTTATTTGAAATATATAGTCTAATTGAACTCTTTACAGTAGGCACTCTCTCACCTCCCTTCTCCAAGCTTGTTTTTCTGACTTCCATTTAGGAGCACTGGTGTGTTCATTCATATTTTTAAGAAGTATATTCATTATTTAAAAAAAAACTGTTAATAACTTAACCTGTGATCACATTTTTGGCAATGCTGCTCTAGCAGAAAGTATTCTTTATTAAGTTCAATGTCTGATTGCTGTGCTATTGTTATTAGTTGTTCTGTGCTATACAGTGCCTTGGTCAAGGCCAGATTACCTTTAGGCACACTAGGTTTGCGTCTGTATAGTTATCAACTGCATGTGAGCTAAACTGGTGCACTAACTATTACTCAGTGGTGGAGAGCACCTGTAAGAACATGTGTAAGCATTATTGTATTGGGCTTTCCCCACATTTTAGAGAAAGTATAACAGATCACATTATTTTATAACACTTAAGAAAAAAGAAAAAAAAAAAAGATCAAAAAGATTTAACTACTCATTAGCATTTACCTCATGTGCAGCAAAGTGAAATCAATGTAAGGTTACTAAGATAACGGTCAATAAACAGTTAAAACTCTCAGTAGCAAAAAGACCAGTGTTGTCCTAACCTAGTTTTTAACTTGTTTTATAAGGTCATATACGTTTTTTATAAATATATTTATATGTTTTATACCCTGCTCAGGTTTCTTATAGGTTGACAGATGGATGAAAATGTGAAAAAAATTGAATTTTAATTCTGTAATTGTATTTGACAATGACAGAATTACACAGAGGCACACTGCCATCTTTACGTTGCAGTGCCATTATTATGTGAATGAACCTTCAGGCTACATGCGATCAATATGATTGGCTGTCATAATGATCACATTGTCAGGAACCATACTGATTAGTTTCTGGACTAATAGGAGAGACCCAGAGCTGTCATCTAATAGGGGGCCCCAAGAAAGAAAGTGATGGAAATCTGCAATTCCAGTGACACCTGACCCTCACTTTAGGGAAATTTTCTCTCATTTCCTTTGGTGTCTTCAGATCAGTAAGTGAGGGGGAAATCTTCCCAACAAAATAAAAAGTAAAAAAAAGAAATAGACTCCATCTAAAACTAAACCAGAATTTGTCTTTAGATACACTTCATTATTACCTACTTGAGGCCTTTGGAGGTAGGGGATATGCCCTAAAAAAAATTTCAACAAAGTGTAAGTATAATTAAGTAATTTCAATGTATCCAATCAGATAGTCTGCAAATGTCACAGAATGAATACAATGTGACAATTGTTACATTGTATTTACGATTTCAGTTAAATGTACATTAATAAAATGAAATGTATTCCTGTTTAACCCCTTATAAACCCTTAGTTAACTATAATTAGCTCTAATTAACTCCTTTCTCCTCCACTCCGCCATGCTATTATTTTTCTGATTTTTGCAATTGTAATTTTTACTATTAATAGTTAAACTTTTTTTTATTTCACAGTGATTTTGTTCTTTATTTCATTTTTAGTGTTGCAAGCGAAAATTGTGCATATTTGCAAAGACCTTTGCCTTGGTTTTACCATAAACATAATTTTAGTGTCATTATGAATGGGACAACTTATAGAATAAAATGTATACTTTTTTATCTAGACTAACACAGTTTATAATAAAAATAACACCGGTCAAAATAGAAATATTAATTGCATATAAAATATTTTTGCAAGACAATGTTACCAAAAAAAGCATTGTTTTTCCTGAAGAGCAATATATGTATTACTTCATTATCTAACATTATGTATATCTAATATGATATCATATGATATCCTAGTTATCACCAAATATACAGGACCGTAGCGGAAATATACAAATTATTCTGGCCTATGAGGCTACATGTGCGATTAGGGATTCCTGCAGCAGGAATCCCACATACATACAATTAGATGCAGAGTGCTGGTAGACTGCTGCTTTCAAATGCGGCTGCTCTCACCCAAACATTAACTTGAATGGTCGACAGCAGCCACTTCTAAATTACATATTTGGGATTCCTGCCACAGGAATTCATAATGTAGGTTCCTGCCACAAGAACCCCTAAACGCACCCTAAGAGGTATACAAGTACTGTAGCTGAATTGGTTAAGTAAAGTTACTATAATTAAAAATTAACATATTCAAACTGACATGTTTATGTTAATAATATAGTATTATGTTATGGACAAACAACAAGCCATGCCCAGTTTTTCACTGTAGGACTACAGACCACTAAATAACCACAAGGGAGAAGTGTTCTCTAGTCCAGCAGGAGAGAACTCAGGCAGGGCTAACAATTTTGTTTGAGGGTTTACTGTATGTATTAGTTTTTTTACAGGATGTTAGGTTCTCTCTGGATCTCTGGCAGGAGCTACAGGTATGTGTATCTGTACAAGCAGCATTATTAAAGGAATAAAATATACAGAAATGTGCATGTGTTGCAGAAATATACTACATATTTATTTTAATTTGCCAAGAAATATACTTGAAATTTACTTACACAACTGAATGACTCTCATACCATATTCTCTCTCTCTCTCTCTCT
>NW_017308348.1:12277-26178 GCF_000935625.1 Nanorana parkeri | reverse complement strand
TAATATATTCATTATATATTTAATATATTCAAAAGTATCTATATCTAAATATCTTACTTTGTGTAATATGTTCATATAAGCATAATATCTATCTATCTATCTATCTATCTATCTATCTATCTATCTATCTATCTATCTATCTAGCTATCTAGCTATCTATCTATCTATCTATCTATATTCATATGAATATATTGCACAAATTATATAGGTACTCTTGAATATATTAAACAATTAAACAATGTAGGATCTCTCTCTCTAGATATACTGTATACTAATTTAATTATATTGCTAAAAGAAATCTCTCTCTCTCTCTCTCTCTCTCTCTCTCTCTCTCTCTCTCTCTCTCTCTCTCTATATATATATAGATATAGATATATATAATTAAACCCAAAATTTGAAGAACCTAACATGTAACTAGAATGCTGATGTAACTTAAAATTGACCTCAAAACAATTATAGCTTCTGGAATGCCTCCTGTAGTTGGGTTATTTGTCTTTACTTTATATACATTTCCATTAGGTGCATTTATATGTTGCCATCTGGAGTAGATTGTTATAGGTGGACTGAATTGCTTGCTTGCAAATCTATCCATCATCTTGTGGATGTCATTTCCTCTTTGTTAAGCTGACAAAGATTGTCTGCTGTGCTTATCATAGCTACATTCCGACCAAGCAAACGGTCTCACTATAACAATTTGTGTCAGAATAGTGTTCCTTTAAGAATTATAAGCACCATTATAAGCACCCGTGAGCATTAAAGATGTAGCTATAAATAAGAGATATACTGAATAAATGAAAGATTTACAGCTCTCATAGATCATCCTTATTAAATAACAGCAAATATACTCACATCTAAAGGGATGCTGAGGATTCTTTTTTTTTAATATTCGGAATTCGGATGCATCCGAATCTCCGAATTTCCGAAAATTCGTTCAAAACGAATTTCGGAACGAACCGAATCGCACATGTCTAATAAAATGGCACTGTCCAAGATTTCCAATGTCAGCTGGTAGGAAAGTTCCACTAGTCCGGTTGCCCCACCTTAAACCCAATTCAATCAGCTCTTCCCAGTTAGCATTGGGACCATCAGGCCTTTTGTATTTTCTCAATAATCTTCATCTTTGAGAATACCATGTTATCTAAGAATCTCTGACGCAACAAGGAATGGCTACTCAAAAAAAGAATCCTGTAGCCAATTTAAGACTACACTCACATGGACTCAAGACAATGAGCATCTAGCTCCTGTGTTTTTGTCCAGCGTTTGGATTTTGACTTTAGATTTTGACTGTGGTGATTAGATTGGCCCAATGTGATGCCCAAGAAACAAAGAGGCAATCCAATTCAGTGCAACCTTTCCTATGCAGCATTTGGGAAATGCTTGGCATTCATTGAAAATGTCAGCCACTCTCTTTTTGTCCCTGAAGGATTGCACTCTAAGGCCTAGTTCAAATCGGTGTGATGCAGGAGCGCATGCCTGCATCGCACATGATTGCATGCCACACTATTAGGTGTGCTGCAGTGCTATTACCTCTTAATGGCACCCCAACACACCCAGTCATCACATGTGCATTGTGGTGTGATGCAATTTAAAAAAAAGGGGCATACACTTCTTTTAGTGCAATTTTTGACACGGTAGGCAGCCCATTCAAATGTATGAGATTAATGGTAAAAGCCGCGCTGTGTGAATGAGACCGCAAAGTGTCAGATATAGTAGAAACTGACCTTGGAGTAATGTGATACAATGTGTAAAAAGTGCAAAACAAAAAAGAAACGCATGTATATAACATGCACCTTAGTGTAAATGTAATTGCTACAAAATATCCATAATGAAAAATCAAATGCACTAAATATTAACTGTGAATCAATGTGATGCAATGTGCAAAGAATACCGACAAGAAAAACGCATGTGTGTAACTTGCACTCCAGTGAAAATAATAAATGGTTAAAAAATGTCCATGATCCTGGATCTTCAATAGTCCATTAAGTAAATAGAAGATAAAACATTGGATGTAGAATAAACTTAGTCTCCTGTGACCATCAACAGAGAAATCTTCTGGAATGCACCTCACCTTTAGCAGAGACCCACCAGGGTCTGTATGCGCTGTTCCTCTAATTCGAACCAGGTAGAGGAAGCACCTGATGCCGAATACCTCCCAGTGATTACCTCCTCTCAGGTACAGACTCTCTTGCAGTCTCAGGAATTGGAAGCAGACAGTTCATCCGAATGGCCCATGCATCAGATAAAATAAAAAGTGGAGACTCGTAGTGCAGATGGTTTTAAAAGGATACTAGACTTTATTAAAAAAAGGAATACTACTCACATATCATAGATAAAATTGAGGTATTTGGTAAGCAGCCACAGACACTGTGTGCAAATCGCTCAGCTCCTCTACTCCACCCTACGTACGTTACATCAAAGGGCGTGACTTCATCAGGGTTGCCCTAGCACAACACACTAAAAACATACTGCACCACGTGTGAATGTGGCGTAATGGTTTAGAAGTAACTAATTAATGCTTTTAACTTAGACTCAGTGGCGGAACTACCGACGTATCGGCCAAGGAGGACACTATGGGGCCCGAGGCAGAGAAGGGGGCCTGGTTAGCAGCAGGAAGGAAGGCTGAGCCTAATCTCAGCCCCTAGTGCAGAGGTCTTAAAATACCAGCCCGCGAACTGGGCCGGTTGCAGACTGTCAGATGCAGACTGCATAGCTGCTTCTGTCATTGCCGGCAATCAATATATCCTTTTGGCCGGAGCTCTGACAGCTCTCAGCTGCGGCCAAAAGGAAGGATTAGTTTTGGGTGGGGGGTGTATTTCTCTATGTGTGTGTGAGTTTGTGTATTCACACCGATAACACCAGTAAGTTTAGGTGCGATTAGGGATTTTGGCATCAGGAACTTGCGTTTTCCTGCAGCAGGAATTCCGAATCTGGCGTTTACAAGCAGAAGCTGTCACCCATTCAAGTTAATGATCAGGTGACAGCCACTACATGTAAACGCCTGCACACCACATGTAATGGTATGTAATATGATTACATGCAGTTATTGTAGTCAAGTCTACACAAAACATTTTCTATCGTTTCTAAAGAAGAGTCCTTTAGATATCTAAATATAATCTATCACCAATCAATTTTGTCTTAGTTTCTTGTTGGGCGGGCTGCAGATATACAAACCAGCCCTCTAAAACTTGCCAAGAACCAGACCTGCTTAGCTTTGGCATGCTAAGGAGAAGGAGTGACTATACATGGCATCTTTTATAATCCACATGTTTACACCGTTGGAGCTATGTAAACACAATAAGGGGCTGATAAAAAAAAAACTAGAGGAGGAAGCAAAAAACAGCTTTCCCCATTGTTTATCCTCTGTTCTTTTTGTCTACTTTTCTTTTCTCTGGTTTATTTTTTACAAATAAACTAGCTCCCAAGCTCAGGGCCGGATTCACTCTCTCTGCTGCCCCAAGGCCAGGTCCTCAATGTGCCCCCCTACCCGTCAAAACTCCCCCCATGGAGAATGGCAGACCTGCACACGGCATACAAGTGATCTCGACGACATCGCCGAGATCACTTGCATAAAACAAACGGCGGCTTCCCCGCTGTACATTTAGTTCTGCTTGCCCAAAGCAGGGCTAAATGTAGAAAACAACTACCTGCCCGGGGCCTGCAACTGCATGTCCTGGGCATCGTGAGATCGGAATTCCACACCTCTGCTGCCCTTCTTCTCCCTGCTGCCCCGAGGCTGGGCCTTGGTTGGCCTTGTGGCAAATCCAGCCCTGCCCAAGCTAGAGAGCGTAGAAAGGGTTATAGATTGCACTTTAAAGGATTTAATCTTTAAATAAGAATAGCGAAAAGTTTCCTTATTAACTCCAAAGGGAGTGATATTGAAATAAAGGGTATACATAAAAGTTCATGCAAAACTAAGTTAAAACTTTTTATATCCAGCAGCTCAGAGGAAAGTCTATTTAATATTAAATTTTCTTTTTTAAGTGCGGAAATTCTGGCCTATGTTTAAGTCATTAAAACATCTTTAAGCATTTTCTGGTCTTCGTTTTCTTAGCTGCAGCCTTTTCCTGGAATGCATTTTATTTTTCTTAAAAATCGGTCAAAAACGAAAAGTGCATTTCCAACTGTGTTTTTTTTTCTTACACGTGTATATATTCTCTCTTTTTTTTTTTCCTTCCTACACGAGTAGAACAGAGCCTTTACTGTTCAGTTTATAAACCAGAAATGTATTTTGTCCTTTTATGGCATTTGAACTTGCTCACAGGACATCCTGAAAACAGAATTCGCTAGGCATGGTGATCTGAGATGGTGTTATTGTTCACGTCTGGTTATGGAATCACCCACACAGCAAGGAATATTTTACACTAGTCCACGCACAGTTTTTATTTATGTACCAATGATGCAAACATTTGCACTTCGGTACCATTACTTGTTTAAAAATATATGCACTGTTCCATTGACTGCTAAATTTGGGTAATAAAATGTAGAGGGCCTACAGATGACCACTGAAAGTTGGTAGAAAGAATCTGACCGGCAAAAAGATGTTTTATTCCCACTCTGCGTACTAAAGCTGGCCATAGGCTATTAGATTTATTAGATCTATCAGATACCGCAATCCATGGTAAACAGTGTGGATGGGGCAATCTCCCACTGCAGCTATTGTATTCTGACAGCCTGCAGTGAACAGTCACTACAGCTGATTGGCTGCAGTTACTGTTTGGTCAAAAACCTTCAGCCCTGCTCCCTTGACAGAAATCAATTGCGTAATAATCTTTTGTCACATCGGCAGGGCCATTCACTGCAAGAATTTCGGCTGATTTACAGGAACATTCACACTGTCAATGTAATTTAAAATGCACTGTATACACGCATCCTTTACATGTACAATGTTCATCATCTTCAAATCTGCACTGAAAATGGAGAGCAAAAGACCACTGATCTAGAGTTCCCAACCAAGCTTCTAGCCAAGCTGAGAGACTTCCCCCATTCCCACCCTATGAAGGGCCATGAGAATATCTTGTGCATGTAAAGTGACACTAATTGTAAGTGTAACTAACTTAGTGGTACATTACACACACGGACCATGGGAAACAAAAGTTGCCACTCTCCATGAGAAAGGATGGTTTTAGCACAAATTCAAAGATGATTTGAGGATCTCCAGTGATGAACATACAGTATAAGATACATTTTTGTTACTAGTTAAGGTACTTGAATGCATTTTTAAGATTTCACTAATGAGTTTAGTGTCACTTTAATGATTGTCTTTGATGTGCACATAGCATATATGCCTATAAATGATAAAAACCCATTAGTGTCCTGTTTATGCCTAGGGCATTTACCTATGCTATGTCCATTACTACATTCCACTCTGAGGTATATATACATGGCATATTATAAAGTATCGTTTTTGCATTTTAAGGCCTCATTCACAAAAGCTAAGTGTTGGCCTATACAGATCTGTGCGGCGTGCACGGCCATATCGTGCCGTTCCTAGGAAGGACAGGTGCTGCGTGTGATTGTACGCAGCAGCCTGTTCTTCTCTATGGGAGTACGCGGCCGTACGCTCACCCGAGCTGCACAGTGCTGGTGTCCGTACTTGTATGCACACAGAAGGGATCCCGTCTGTGTCCGAGCACAGACACCCGCACGGATGTGTAGTTCGGCTGATCGTACGGTGGCGTACAGCCACGTAGTCTCATAGGGAAGAACAGGCTGCTGTGTACAATCACACGCAGCATCTGTCCTTTCCGGAAACAGCCCGATACGGCCCTGCACGCCGCATGGATCTGTAGGGGCTGACACTTAGCTGTGTGAATGAGGCCTAAAGGTTCCTTTTTATTAAATAACAGTGTGAAAAGCAAACATCGCATAAACAGAACAACTATACACAAAAATGACAATGGATTTTTATTGTAAGCAGGACCTTTCCATTAACAACACATTAGCAAGGTTAGATTTCCAGATTCTAATGCTGTTTCTGCAAATCAAGCATGGCTTGCATCTATGAGCAAGTTGATATTTACCTGATTGCTAAAATGTCAATGAATGGTTCTAGAGTGTTAATATCACTAACTATAAAATGCTTTCTGATCTCAAGTGGTATCTTAAGACTGATCTGGTGTGTGTTTTTTTATCCTCCACTGGATGTCAGAGCCTATAAAGTCAAGCTTTGTTTTGAGACGTACATTCTAGAATAAATCAGATTGAGATCAGTCTCCCTGCAATGTTTACACAATGCATATTTTCCTTTGGTTTGTTGCTGCTGTCACGCTCTCATTTTTTTCTCCTGGAGTCATGTTACCTCTCTCTCTCTCTCCATCCTGCCAGTGAAAGAACCCACCTGTGTCTAAGAGGCCGCCTGACATTCCTGGGAAAGTTTCTCCTCTATGAATGTCACAAAATTATTTTCTCATCTGGAAAATACTTATAGTTACATAGCTAGTCAGTTTGAAAAAAGACACAAGTCCATCGAGTTCAACCTATAGAGATAAGAGGGGGAGAAAAAAAAAAAACCTATAACAAAAACGCAATGCCCACAGTTACCCACTGTTGATCCAGAGGAAGGCCAAAAAAAACCTCCTCTAAAGCATGTTTCAATTTGGGTAAAGAAAAGTCCTTCCTGATCCTATAAGGCAATCGGATATTCCCTGGATCAACAATCTCTGGTGCTTAATATACTTATAAGAAGTCAATATCCAGTAATATTCTGTAGATTTAGGAATACATCCAGATTTTTTTTAAACAGTTAACTGAGCTAGCTAGAACTAGCTCCTGGGGAAGTCTATTCCACATTTTCACAGCTCTAACGGTGAAGAATCCTTTCCATATGCAAAGGTTAAACCTCTTCCAGACTTATGTATAATGATCCCCATCAATCCTGTCCTCCTGGAGGCAGCGATCATGATTTTACTTTTTTATTCTTGTCTTTGCATTCTACTGACTACCACAACTGCCTTTTATGACAACCAATATGTATTATTTGTTAAAATTTACATTTTAAATTACATTTTTTTATATTTTTGATAGTAGCTATCGGAGGTAAAAATACCACTATTCATAGATTTATATATATATATTTTTCTATAAAACAGGTGCTTACCTATTACTAGATGTCCATATTCCGTGTTTGGTACTTTAAGCTTATGTAGTTAAGCTTCTCCTGATTACCTTTCCCTCTGGAGGCTTTGATAGGCTAAGTTAAAATGACACTAAACTCAGGAGCTAAGTCTTAAAAATGCATTCAATACCCTAACTATTAACAATATGGTACCTTATTTGTGCGTTATTCAGCTGTAATTCCTGTAGCTATCTCTGAATTTGTGCTGACACTGTCCTTCCTTCTGGAAGGTGGCTACTTTTGTTCCCCATGGTCCCTGTGTGTGTTGTAACGTAGCCACTGCTCCAAGCTCGCTCCCGTGATGGACTATAATGTCAATACAAATTAGTAAAGAAAATGTGAGATTGTAGTCCATCAGGGGAGCAAGCTTGGAGTGATAACTACTTTTCAACATTCACAGGGACCATGGGGAACAAAAGTAGCCACCCTCCAGAAGGAAGGAACGTGTCAGCATGAATTCAGAGATGATTTGAGTATCTACAGCCGAGTGATACACAAATAAGCTACATTTTTGTCAAGAGTTAAGGCACATGAATGCATTTTTAAGATTTAACTCTTGGGTTTAGTGTCACTTTAAGTAGATATACTTTGGCAAAACTAGTCCTAGAAACAACATATACACAATCCTTTAATCCTTTGATCATATGATACTATCTATAGAAGCTATTCCTATCTAAATTGGTATTATTTGGGTGATTTGGAATATCTAGACAATCAATATCCAGCCTCACATTATGTAAACCTGAGGAGGGTTCACAAGAAATTTACAAGGTCCACTAGTTTACCACCACCAGGTACTGCCTATGAACTCCCTAGCATATTCTCTTGTTACCCCCTACTTAAACTCGGTGGGCTGAGCCTTGGATGTTGTTCTATTTGAAACATATTCTTACAACGGTAGAGTACTAAGGTGAGAGAGTAACAGATTACCATACAAAGAAGAATATGGGGAGAAAGTATCTGTCTCACCAATATGTGTCCTCATCTGATTCCAGATTCATGACAGTCTGCACAGGAGTAGTTATATTAAGATTGGACCTCAGACCCCTATACACCAAATTACTCAATTCAGAGTAAGAACCAAACAACACCGCTTCCAAAGTTACAGCAGGGTTGTTAGGGGATTGAGAAAACCACCAGCGAATTGTGACTAATACCGTTGCTCAATAGTATTTCTGAAAACAGGGGAGGGCTAAGCCCCACTGAGACAATGGAAGTTGCCGGGAGGCCCTAGATATTCTCTGTATTCCGCTGGCCCACAGGAAGGAGGAGATAGTACTATCAATTTTATGAAAGACCAATTTGGGTAACAAAACAGGCATTTGTCTAAAACAATATAGAAACTTGGGTGAGAAACCCATTTTAATAAGTTTGACTCTGACAATGGAAGGACAAATCGTACAGTGGTGAACCAAACGACGGAGAACTGGGGTCAAATTATCTGCCAAATAACACGATAGATTGTTCAAATCAAATCAATTTGGAAAAAGGACCGATGAGTAGCAGAGTGACAGGTAAATTCTTTTGAGGTAAGATTCCGCCAACACCACACATCTGTGAAGCCTTATGTAGCAGCCCAGCAGGATAGATTTGAGGAGTGACCCACAGAAGGACATAGTCTGTCCACTAATGCACATGGTACCATATTAAAATCTCCCGCTACAATAATCGTGTCCATCTGGTACGCTGCCAACACAGGAATCAGGGAATGTAAAACGTCAACATCTGGAGGAGAGGAAACATAAAGGCCCACCAATACAACATTAACAATAGCATGACACACAACGTATCTACCCCCTGGGTCAAGCTTGTGGTCCAGTAGCAGGAAAGGTAAAGATTTGTGTACTAAAATAATGATGGTTATAATGATCCACCCTTGCCTTTTTCAAACTAAACACTTTACTCCCTACTAAATTGGTTTCCTGTAAAATACAAATATGGGGGTTATAGGTTGTCAAATATTGAAAAACTTCCCCAAAAGGTTGGGGATTCCTAAATTTTGAGTTCAGCTCATGTACAATCCACAATATGAGATTAAGAAGTGACATAGAAAGAATAAATCAAATCAGGCAGTACCCACCACCAGCCCAAACCAGACCCAGGATAGCAGGACATCAGAGATACAATACCCCACAGAATAAAACATAGCCTCTCAACTCCACATGCAGCAGTAGGTGTCACAAAATGGTGTACAGTGCCACTAGATAACAAAAGCCCCAATACAGTACAAAAAAGGAATCCCCAACCCCCCACCCTGCCCCGTCAAGAGAATAAAAAGAAAAACATGAGTGAGCTTCAAATTCCCCCAACCAAGAATAATATCTCAAAATGAGGTCACGAACAGATAGTCCATAAGAAAAAATAAGGTGAAACAATTGAATAAAAGAATCAAGAAGCAGCAAAGAGGGGGGGCTTTAACCCTCCAAAGTCAGTAAACTGTGAAACTTCCATAAATAGGCATTATATATCTGCTCCATAGATGAGAGGGGTAGCCCAGACAGCCACAGCAAACTCAAAGGCTGAAATGGCCAACGCCAAGGTAGCACAAAAACATGGAAAAAACGTGAGGCAGGATACATAAACAGAAAGTTTCAGCAAACAACTCGGGTAACTACTTACAAACCCTTGGGCACAGTGATTGCAGAGGGAGTTAGAACAGAAAAGTGCCATTCAGCGGGAAAGACATCCTGAAAATAATGTCGGGCAATGGTATGTGGTGTCCAACCACAGGGAAGTATCTTCCAGAGAAGTGAAGAACTTGCTCGTCTCTCCATCTTGGACCCTCAGCCACACGGGAAAGAACATGTTGTACTTAATTCCTTTGGCCCAAAGTTTTGCCTTTATTGGGTCGAAGGATTTCCGAAGGCGTTGCGTATACACAGAGTAATCCGGGAACATCATGAGCTTGGCATTTTTAAAACGGAGATCACCTTGGTTCCTAGACTCTCAAAGCACAAGATCCCTGTCCTGAAAGTTGAGAAGGGGAAAGGTTAATGTGTGAGAGCCAGGGGTCCCCCAGCCACAGGCTTCCTGTGTGCTCGTTCAACTGCAAAGAATGGAGAAAAACGAGCTTGTAGCAACAGGGTGCCAAGCAACGATTCCATAAAAAGTAAGAGCATCCTGTCCTTCAACTCCATCAGGGAGACCCAAGATGCTGATGTTGTTGCGTCTGCTGCAATTCTCTGCATCCTCCGCTCCGGATTCCGGAGACTTCACATTGATTTGGAGCATATGAAGAGAAGTCGAATGGTTGCGGGTCACATCCTCCACCTCACCTTCAGCCTCCGACAAAGGATTGTGGATTTTGTCCAGGTCCCTGTGGATGAAACCAATGTCCGACTGTAAGTGATCCAGTGTAAGTAACATGCCCGTTCCGCGCATGCGCCAAGTCCCGCTAGGAGGATAAACAGGCGCATGCGCACAGCAAGTAATTTCTACGGAAAGACGCGACGTATGGTGCACCGGAAATGACGCGCATATGGCGCGAGTCACAAGAAAAGCGCGCCAAAGGCGCACAGGAAGTGACATACTTGATTGGCCCACTTCCCTATATAAACCAGACCTGCATGTCACTTAGTTGCTGGATTGTCTTCTCAGCTCTTGTTTGTGTATTTGTATCCTGTTTCCTGCCTTGTCTTGAATACTGTTTGCCTGGATTTTGACCTGTTCCTGCCTCAACTTGATTGCTGCCTGCCTTTTTGACCTCGGACTGTTTCTTGGATTCTTCTTCTGCCTTAACCCTCGGTACTGCATCTGACCGCCTGGCTTTTGACCTCGGCTTGCCTTGACTTTGATTTCTGGATTACCCTTCTGATTGCACAATTCCATAACCACTGGCACTCGTGCCACTCTGTGTCTGCCTGGCTTCTGTTACCATCATCGAAGGGCCTAGACACGAGGTGCAAGGGAAGCCTCCTCACCCATCCGGATCTCGCAGACCAGGTACGTGGTATCCAGTTTAGAGGTAAGCGTAGCTTGACAACCTGTAATACCTTGTGTAACGGCCGTAAAGTTGGCTCTATCTATCAGGGTCGCATGCCTCTGTCTGCGATGCCATATTGCCATGTGTCAGCGATCAACATTCTCCAAGCCCGCCAAGATCTCTGTAATCCTGGTGCGGCTAGACTGCAAGGAGTGTTTCCCTCTTGTCATGATCCACAACCAGGGTAAACAGACAGTTAATAGGAGCAAGAATGGGTGCAAAGAAAGTTCCACAACAGGATACATGACGGATAAAAGGCCCAGAGGGTTGCTGTTTAGCTTGAATGGAGAAATCTGCTAGATTTTTTCCATTCAGCTCAAAATCTACTGGCTAGTGTATACCCAGCGTTACATAAACCAGCACATACAATTTCATTGGGTACATCAATTATTTTTCTTATGTAATCTTTATTGCAAAGACCATGCATAGTTGTGAAATAATGCAATCCTTCTTGAATGATAACAATAAAGACTAACACACACAAGGGTGGCTCTATAGGGCCCTGCAAGGGAAAGGAGACACCCTAAAATAGGGTATCAGGGCAGAACTCAGGGGAGCATCTGATTCTGCAGGGAGATAAAACTTTTATACATCAAGGTGCAGCATCCATTGTAAGTGATTTAATCTGCATTTGAAGTACCTTAAAAACAGTTTGACTTTAATATCACTTTCATTTTTTTTTGTACACACCACAACTCAAACAAGGTACCTTTATTGGTGATTATTCTGGGTCTGGATTGCTTCTGTGTACTGTAGAAATCAGAGTTTCATTGATGCTGGAAAGTACAGCCATTGCTGTACATATAATGAGGGTATCCTGTCATTTAATTGCCCCTCCTCTCTTCTCTGGTCCTTTCACAGTACGCCTTATATTCTGTTTACAGAATACAAAGCATTCTGTGAATGGACATGCTGAGAGGATGGGCTGGTTAAACAACAGGATCCCTTTACTGTATGCGAGATACAGCTCTCGGCCACAGCACCGGAAATATACCACTGGCTGACATCAGGGGGGTACGGCCGATACTCATGTAAGGGGCCCAGGCAGCCTGGGGGGCCCACCTGGAACCCTTACACGAGTATCGGACGACAGTGAAAGGCGAGGAGGCGGCCAGGCCCCCGCAGCGCCGGAGGAGGACTGGCTCTAGCAGTGCAGGGCCCCAGCCTTGGCGATCCAGCGGCTTCGAGACAGGCTGGGGCCCCATCAGCAGCGCTGCTCGTCTGATGTGGGACCGGACGGAAGTGACATTAGGAGGAGGCCAGGTGTACAGGCACCAGGAGCAGGTAAGGGGAGCTGGGAGGGAGAGAGGGGGAGAGAGGGGGATGAAGCCCACCATAGAGAGTAAGCATCACAAATGGTATATATTGTGCTGTATAATGTACTATCAGCTATAGAGGAATACAAATCCCAGCAATACATTATACACTGTATGTATAATGTATTGCTAGGATGTGTTGTATTCCTCTATAACTGGTGGTATTCTGCATTGTGCTGTATAATGTATTATTGCTGGGATTTGTAGTGCTCTATAGTTGGTGGTATTCTGCATTGATTGCTGTATAATTTTACCCTTTCCATTTCACTTTATTGCACACCACACTTTTTTTTTTACTTTCACCGCTCCAAGTTTGACTGTGACTGGCTCAGTGTTCTCTGTACAGCACTGCGATATATTGCAGAGCTATATACATGTATAATAATAGTGTGTGACTGTGGGGGATGTACTTCCCAGCGTCAATTAAACAATCAAGGTTATTCACATACGGGTGAAGAGTTGGAGAAGTGAATTATCTAGGACAATATAGCTGATTTCTCTAATTCAGCTCGCTTTCCAAATCAGCTATTTTGGCCTTGATTGTTCATTTCTCCTACCTTCTCTAAACACTTCACCCTTTTTTTGTGTTGCAGTTCCGCTTTAAAGAAGAACTCCAGGATGTATTCAAATTAATCCTTGCAGTGAGGCTACCCATGAACTGCAAGGGTTAATTGCTTGTTTTGGTCTGGGGGCAAACATAAAGAAAATGTACTCACTGATCTTGTTCTCTAACAGCTGTTAAAGAAGACAGGGGCAGCACTAGTGAGGTGCTTGGTGGTGCTAAAGTGCCAACAAATTCTCCTAGCACCACTATACATCCCTAAAAAAACACTGCAGCAGCAGACTGAGGCAGCAGCCATGAAGGCATCTGCTCCCTGATGGTGTGTCTATAGTGATTATAGGGCCACCAAAACAGACCTCAGTTAGAAGCCAGTGAAACAAACCTCAGACAGACAACATATCTCAGTAGCTCCCTGAGCTACCTGTAAACAATGGTCCAGAAGAAGTCATCTTATGCTACTCATTTTCCTTTGTGGCTCTGACAGATCACATTACAGCTCCATAGGAAAAGAGTGATGTAAGACTCCCTCTGTCGGTTCATAGTTTACAGATCACAGCTAATATACAGTACATACACACATATTGACTACTGCCTGCTCCAAAGAAACATTGAAAAAGGCTTTTTTAATTATGCTTAAGTATGCTGTGTGAATTGGAAAGCATAACAAACAGATAGTGAGGTTTTCTCAAATTTGACTGCAAAAGTGGAAATGCACTTTAATGAACCAAACTGACTACCAAATTAAAGGAAATTCTAATGGACAAAAAGGGTAGAAGGCTAATACTGACCATCAGTATAAATTAGACTTTATATTAGGCGGTAGGGTTGATAGTTTGATTCAGGGCAAACAAAATTTTGGTGCTGACCCATAATGTCCTGCACAGCCTTTGACCTGAGTAGGCAACAATTTTTGGGGCCTGGATAATG
>NW_017308348.1:0-12200 GCF_000935625.1 Nanorana parkeri | reverse complement strand
GACAGAGATAACTGACTGACTGCATAGAGTGATTAGTGTAGGAAGATCAGTTAACTGACTGTACTTGAGTAAATTGCAGTGGTGGGCTCCATTCTCATTTGTGTTCTACATGTGTTCACAGATCTTTCCTGAACTCAAAGAACTAGGCTACTATATAAGGACTAGTATCTGTGTCGGCAACACTTTGATTGTACAGTATATCCCTTCAATCTGACCAAGATGGGTCAACAGAATAAATTGAGCACTCTATTTCTGGCTTACTGCCAGAGGTTCCATAAGCAGGGGAAGACTGTAGCAATGAGCAGTTCTTTCCTTTTTCACAGAAGAAAGACTGACAGTGGCAAAGAGAAGACAAGCGCGAGCTAAGCAGAGCAGGAGAACGTAGGTCAGTGCCTGTCAATGCTTCAAAAGAAGCCATGCCCCATGCTAGGGACAGAAGTACCGAGCACTGGTGATTTCTGCAAGCTGGGCTTAAGTAAACGGGGGTCAATGAGCAATAATGTGTCACACCGCACTTGGGTGCCATAGAGGGTAGAGCTGGTTACTCTGAAGGAGAGATGGAATTGGGACAGCTGCAACATGCTGGACGGGGGAGGAGTCTGTCCAAGAGCAGGGGCACTTTGCAGCAGATAGAAGGGAGCAGCAATTAAAGTAATTTGCTGGAACAACAGGGGACCAGTTTTTAACGTAAAAATGGGTCAGCGTGGGCCTTTTTAAGCATCACGGCTGCTGAGGGTACCCTTGTCATCGGCAACATCTGTCTGCAGTAAAGAAGTCACATCAAAAAAGCAGCAGCAACTTAGGCACTACATGCATGCAAAATTACATACAGCTCCATCACAGAGCTCAATGGGAGCAGCAAATGATGGAGAGAACCCTGAAGCAATTGTCCCCCTTCTCCTGTTTCTTTAGATTCTGCATCCCTTCCCCAGACCACATTCCCCTGGTTCATCTCCAAGTACCTTGAATCCAGAGAGAGGGAGGCAAAATTTACTAGGGGGCTCAGAGGTCTGTCCTCCAGCAGTGAAGTGAGTAAGAAGGCCAATTAGAAGACAATGTAGCAAAGGCTGGACACACCGACACTGTAACTCCTCGCTTACCAGATAATGGAAACAGCTCCAGGTCGTCCCTCCTCTCCACAATCACATGGAATAAAGCATGAACTATGCTGTCAGTGGCAAGGTACACATGGCCACAACATCCGATAGCTGTCCACTAGTTTCACCCCTGGAATACAGCCGAAAGCAGAGAAGAAGGAGGAGGGTTCAGGATACAGGGCTGGAGGGGAAATGGAAGCATATTTACAGGCTTTGCAAGAGACATTTTAGCCATTGAAAAACCCCTGCCATTGGGTGAGCAAAGAAATGGGGAAAGCAAACAGAGGACCATGTTGTGTTATGTTATACAGAAGACTCTGGTTCTCTAGCTCCAGGCAGTTAGTGACCATTGAAGTACAGAATGGACCACTGGCCTTAGCAGACCCAATATGTGCTTGTGGTGCTGGCCTGCCCTTCTGCAAGTGTAATTTAAAAGGGGTCTTCACACACAGCGGGAGGAGTTGTGACTAACAAGCACATCTGCCTGTCTCCAGAGAGTGTGGACCAGCTCACGTTTGTTAAATTGGATCATGCTTGGATCACAGAGGATTTCCACACACATGCTGAGAATGCCGCTGCTAAGCTGGCACACGCTTCCTACGCAGATAACAGCAAATATTTTAATTTTACTAATTTCTGCTCTATTTTTCAAAGAAGAGTCCAAACATTTTTCTCTGTTGTTGTCACTGCTGCTGCTTACACACAATTGAGGATTAATAGCACTGTGAAAAACTAATATTGACATGCCTGCTGGCACTCCTCTTTCTACTCTTTCCCATAAAATTAAAAAAGGCCTGAAGTATTTACCCTCAATTCCCACCATCCCTTTCCTTGCATACTTGTCCATTTACTAGAGACTGAAAACTGTTTTGTTTTCCTAATTGTACACTATTCTAAAGTGTTTTGGTACTTTCTGCCATGTGTAACTTATACAGATGATTTGCGAGAAAACACCTGTTTTCGCAATTACGCTGCATGCTTGTGTAGCGCTCATCCTCGAAGGTGCCACTGGATGATCGGGTCTTCCATAGCCTGCCTAGGGATTTTTAGCAACCTGGCTGCCCCGATAGTACTTTCTGTCCTCTGTGGTGACCGCTAAAGCTGAGATCCAGACTGTAGATATGATTTGGAAGAAACTTTATTGTAGAACTTCAGGGAGAGAGAGGTTTATGGCTAGGAACATCCAGGATGGTGTAGACTCCTTTAAGCGTTAGAGCAAAGTAACTGCTGCCTCCACAGACTAGGACCTTTAAGCCATATGTGGCAATCTGTGTTTAGAGCACCTGGCTAAGCAGAACGTGAAACAGAAATCACCAATCAGACTCTCCAGTTTCAGTAAAGGCTCACTTCTCAAGTTCCCCATGGCTGTTGAAGTTACTCTGTCATCTTCATCCTCAGTATCAGCCACTGGGCCCCAAGATTCAGGCATCATTGTGAGCACATGGGTAGTCCCCTAGGCTTCAGGCCTAGCCAAATCAGACAGTCCATAGCAGCCTTCCCCCAGGCAGGGCTCAGGGGAGGAAGAGAATCTCACGTGGTCCCTCCCGAATAGTTATGTCCTCTCGAAGCATGTACCATTGGCCATGAAGCGCCTATATTTTCCTAACCGATCAACCATCACGTTCTCAAACAATTCCTCCCCACACAGCTACCTCCTCATGTATCACTTGCCCCTTCCTTTTAGACTGTAAGCCCTCATGGGCAGGTCCCTCCTTACCATCTTATCTTGAATTGTATTGTGATTGTAATGTCTTCCGGTATAATAATATTAATAGTGATTGGCCAGGGAGACATAGATACTTGTGTATTCAAATATGCTCCAGAATACAGAATATTACATTTAGTTTAGTTATGTTTTACCTGTTCTGCTTGGTTCCAGCTAAATTAGCACCCCCACCTGGAGCTCCTCCCACCGGACCAGCGCTGACTCGCCGATGCTCACCTGCACCGAAGGTAAGTGAAGAAAAAAAATTTTTGACAAGTACTTGTCAAAATGCCCTGTTTTTTCCGCCTTGCAGTAGCACCGGGCCTGTGCTCACCTCATACCTTCTACACTCCTCTACAGTACATCTTGACTGCTGTTATAGCTGTTGTAAATACAACAGCATATATTATGTCTTTTGAGCTGTAGATGGCGCTGTAGTGCAATGCTAGTCTATGCTAGTCTTTGTGTGCATGCTTATCTATGATATATAAAGTTCTCTCTGTATGCTGTATAATGCTGTATTGTGATATATAGTTCTATATATTAAGTAAAACTTAATTCAGCATTCATCAAGATCTCAGTGCTTCATCTAAACACATAACCAACAATAGCCTCTGCACTTCTTTCACAATGCACGCTGTCCGCACTTCTCTCCTGCATATATTGCCCCCCATTGTACCCTCCACACTAAGAGTGACAACAAATTCAGGAGTAAAAACTTAAAAATGCATTGACAGACGCATTGACAAAAATGCATGACAGAAATTGGGGACAGAAATACCAAGTTGTTCCAGTGGCTCCTTAGAGGGTGAGCGCTACACTAATTAAAAAAAAATGTAGCTTATTTGTGTAATCATTCGGCTCTAGATCCTCAAATCATCTGTGAATTTGTGCTGACACTGTCCTTCCTTCTGGAGAGTGGCTTCTTTTGTTCCCCATGGTTCCTGTGTGTGTTGTAAAGTAGCCACCACTCCAAGCCCACTCCCAGGATAGACTTCAATCTTAATACAAATGAGTAAACTAAACATGAGAATGTAGTCCATCATGGAAGTGAGCTTGGAGTAGTGGCTACTTTACAACACACACAGGGACCATGGGGAACAAAAGTAGTTACCCTACAGAAGGAAGGACAGTGTCAACATATATTCAGAGATGATTTAAAGATGTACAGCGGACTGATGCACAAATACATTTTTTATTAATAATTAAGGTACTTGAATACATTTTAAAGATGTAACTTCTGAGTTTAGGGCCACTTCCAGTTCTGGCTTCCCAGGTTTAATTTCCATTTAGAATAGTATGGTATCAGTTTAACTAATAATAACATGGTTGCTATTTTGCTGCTCTTTCATTACATCCCTTTGGGAATTGCACATGGTTTTTTTTTTCTCCCTTTTAAAAATGGTCCATATTCACTTTGCTGATCGACATACAATTACTAGGTAGACGTTCAATTGATGTCAGAATATCTAATTTTCTAACTAGATGTTTTAGACACAAGGATGTTTTTTTTTCTACCATTGTGACTGCAGTGAGATGCACTTCTGTCAGTTATAAATCTCCAGATTCTCACAATGAGATGAGCAGAAATGTGTCCTGGGTAATCTTATAAATACACAGGCGAATGATAATATCATTTTTAATTATGAAGAAATGAGAAGGGGGTCGTCATGCAGATGAGGTTGTGGTGGGAGGTGAGGCAAGTCTCAGCCCACTATTGGCTGTCTCTGATGGCCTCCATCCTCCAGCCGAGAGCTGCGTCGAGTAATTTCAGTTTTGGAAATTGTTGCCACACGAGAGCTACTCAGTGCTGGCAGGGTCACCGTCCCCCTGTGACACACCCTGTCATTTTAAATTAAGATATGCAAAACTAAGTCGGCTGCTAATTTTCTCTCAGTCCTGCCGCGGCCCTTCCATCGGCAGTAATAAGAGGAAGCCTTAATTGGAGTCAACTGCTTGATTATGTTAATTGCTGCTGTCTGGGGTGGGAGGAGGAGGAAAGGCTGCGGTCAGGCTGATCAGTACAGATCTTCTTTGTGCAAGCTGTCCAGCACCAGGAAGATGGGCTGTAACCTGAAAAAAAAAAACTTCCTTGACCTCAAACTGACTGCTTGACCTCCTGCTGGACACTTGTTGACCTGGGAATTCCAGCTATAATTACAGCTCCATGTGGCTGAGCAACACACACTAAACTACAGCAATCAAATGAGTGACACCTTAGCTGCCATGTGTTACATTTTTTTGCTGCATATAATTTAAGGTGTGTAATGAAGCTTTCAGGGCTGGAAAGTCTAACCACAAATCTTCTCAAGTAAATGTCAAAATATCCATAAAACATCTTTTTCTTGAGGATGTTTTGGAGAACAGAGCTAGCAAAGGTCAAACCAGCAACATTCAAAGCATACATTTCCCAGGTATTCCCCTCACAAATGAGAGCAACCAAATTATTGTAATTATAATTTTCTTCCACAATACTCACTGCAAAACTAGTTTCCTACACTACTTCATTTTACCTCCGCATGTTATCTTAACCCCTTGATGCCCTCTACTCACTGTTCAGTACCCTCACGATCAGACGTGAGAGTACATAATTAATTAGGTTAATTAAAAATGACTAAAAGCAATTTCTTTACATTGTAGTTTCCATTCTCTTTATTCTGCTAGATGGATTGTGGCACTGTTGGACAATCTTAAAGCAGACGAATACTTAAAATCTAAAGTTTAGCTGTTTAACACAGATTAGTCCTCATTCACATGAGTAACAGCCAGCCCGTACAGATCCGTGCTGCATGCACGGCCGCATCGGGCCGCTCCCGGAAAGGACAGGTGCTGCGTGTGATTGTACGCAGCAGCCTGTTCTTCTCTATGGGAGTACGTGGCCGTACGCCACCCTACGCTCACCCGAACTGCACGTCTATGCAGGTGCCGGTGTCCATACTCGTACGCAGACAGGATGTGGGCTGCCATGTAGCCTTATAGTACTGTGAAATAGATGGCAAGGTGACCCTAGAAAGGAGGAATTACAGAATACCTACTGCAAGTGCTATAGCATTTATAACTGACATAACATAAGGTTACCAGAGTCTAGGTCTTTATTGTATTTATACAAGGGAAGTTTCAGACAGAAATCTCCTGTGCCACCATTATGTTGGTCCAGGTAGAGAGAAGTCACTAGCACTCCAGCGTAACTACAAGTCAATATTTATTGACTGCAAAGTGTCACATAATCACAGGCGATGTTTCGGAAGCGCATGGTTCCTTCCTCAGGCAAAACAGAGGGTGTGGTCACGCACATGGCAGTTTAACTTCCATTTCAACCATTTTCAATATGTTTTTGAATGTATAAACAGCCAAGCTGGTCAATGCAAGCTACCACCAACAGTTTATTTTGGCAAAGTGATATAATATAAAGTGATTTTGCTTGCCTTGATCCACCAAGTTGTTTTCTGCAGTGAAAATCTTGTTGAAATCACTGCTCCTCACCCATCTGCAGCTGGATAGACCTGAATAAATGTACTAAGAAACTACATAACATTTTAATGTTTTTAAAGCGAAACTAAAGTTAAACCTTTAAATGCATTCAAGTACCCTCACTAGTAGCAAAATGTAGCTTATTTGTTCATCACTCAGTTGTAGATTCTCAAATCATCTCTGAATATATGCTGACACTGTCTTTACTTATGGAAGGTGGCTACTTTTGTTCCCCATGGTCCCTGCGTGTGTTATAAAGTAGTCACCACTCCAAGCTCACTACCATGATGGAATACAATCTCATGTTAAGTTTACTCATTTGTTTTGAGATGGTAGTCCCACACCGGAGTGAGCTTGGAGTGGTGGCTACTTTACAACTCACACAGGGACCATGGGGAACAAAAGTAGCCACCCTCCAGAAGGAAGGACAGTGTCAGCGCCAATTCAGAGATGATTTGAGGATCTATAGCTGAGTGATATATAAATAAGCAAAGTGGCTCTTTTGTGGTACATGATTTCTCTATTTGAAATTATGACAACGTGACCAGTATTGTGGCTAAGGTGGGCTTTTTTTCCTAAAAAAAATTGGTATCAAAAAGTGTTGCTTTTCCTTGTCTTACAAAATTATGAGGTGCACTTCTTTCTTTTGATCACACCATCCTCATGTAGAGGGGAGTGGCTGGGGCAACACATTTTACATTTATAAGGCATGTATGTCTAGTTGTGGGCATCAGATACAACAAGAAATGGGGTGATACTAGGAAAAAATGATTAATAAACACTTTTAAAAAATCCCTTTTATCTAGTGAGTTTTGCCTTCTTTCTGCTACTTTTAAGAACTTTCCGGATTCCCAGTGTGCATAGCATCTCTTTACCTGTTGCTTGATGTGTGCACTACATAACCGATCATGCATTGCTTCCAGCAAGCAATGATATTGTTACATTGTTCAGACATTGAGTTGTAGTTCAGAAAGCAGGCTTTGTGAGAGTTGTGACACAAGGAAGTCCATATTCACAGGACTGTATTAATTTTTGTCAGTGCATTGAGGAAGTGCATCCTATGGGCATCTTCAATAAGTAAGTTTACAAATTTCTAGATCGATATGGTTACTAGGTGTGGGATAGAATTTATGGAAACCTAGTATATATACATATTTTTTCTTAGTTTTTGATCATAAATACAAAAACAAAAAAGCTTTATGTGAATCTGAAGCTGTTTTTGCAGATTGACTGTAAGTTGTGCTAATATTCTTATATTTTAGCTTGTTTGTTAAAATGGCTCCTGTATAACTCCTGTATATGGAAGAAAACATACTTATTATTCACTATTACTCATGACAAGCTGTAAAAATAAAATTATAAAATTAGCTCCAAAATGAAAGAAACGTGGGAAGTTTCCCAAGTGGTATATTTTTAAAAGCAAAATTCAAGGTAAAAAATAGTTAATGCAGTATTATTTTTCATGATTCAATTATCATTACATTGATTTTTAAACTGGTGTATTATAGTGCAAGTACCTACATTTGTGTGGAGATCAGACTTCTTTATTTTCCTGCTCAGCAGCACTTATACTTGGACAGGATGGGTCACCGCTGGTAGCCAAACAGACTCATGTACGGGCTGCATGCACATGTCCTCACAGCGAACATATTGACAGGAGAAGAAGTATTAAAGCTGAACTTGAGCTGGAAAAAAATGCCTCTTGCAGTGGGGCCCCCCACACAAGGGTTAAATGCTTGTGTTTGCTTGTGAGTAATACTTACCTAATTCCTCGCTCCGGCAGGCTTTTTCCATCTGTGGTCCCCCGAAGTCTCCTCTCTAAGGCACTCCAGGCCGCAGTTGCACAGTTGCCTCTGCCACATACTGTATAATGCAGGACTAATATTTGTGCATTGTTTATGAATATGCCAAGAGATTGCACACAGCTTGGAGCATCTCTAAGAAGAGGAGAGCACCAGAGCCTGCTGGAGTGGGGATTAAGGTAAGTAAAACAACCAGTTCTTCTCACCCCTAGAGGTAACAAGCATTTAACCCTTGCATTACAAGGGGGGCTCACGGACTAACTTTCATTTTCCGAGTTCAGCTTTAACCTTAAAGTGACCATGTAAAGGTAGTAAATATTCCTCAAAGAAGGTGTCCTGTAAGAGAAGAGCTATTCTACCTCCACCTTTCAGTGCTGCAGCCCCAACTGTTCTCTTCGGTATTAAACACTTCCATTGATATTGGGAGTTAGAGGATGGAACCACAGTGATTGCCCGGGCAGTTGGCTTTATTGTCTTGCACTGAGCTACCACTGCGATGGACTATATGGTTCTTTGGCTAGCATAACATGTTTTTTTTTTAAATCTAATCTACTATTACATGATATTGTTATTAAATGCAAGCAAGTATCAGATTGGCACTTTCCACAAACAGCATGTATCTATTGTAGAAAAGATTATCTTCTGTGCTGCTAGACAGTCAAACAACAATTCATCTTTGTGCTATGTCGGGACTGCACTGACCATACTGGATATCAGTCTTCCTGGCTGCAGTTTTGGCAACCCTGGCCTGATTTCAAACTAAACCATTTTTTTTGCATGAAACAAATAATTTACAGGCAAAACATTTTGCTGCAATTTAAATTTTTATTGAGAAAAACCTTCAGCATCAGACACTTCAGTCTTTTCAGTGAGTGCCATGCATGTGTTGAAACACTAAAGTAATTAATAGCTACTATCGTGAAATAGCAATCAAGCTGCCCAACCGAGGGAGAGCCCATGGCTAAATTAGAATAATCAGTTCATCATTTTAATTATATCACCATTCTTTAAGCTTCTTCCCTGCCTGCACTTCATTTTTTCTCAGCCAAAAGGCTTATTTACAGTAAATGTAATGCCCTTCTGAGCAAAACCCTGCTACTTCCTTTCACAATATTAGGGCATGACTGGTTAAAATGCAAATAAATGTGTTGCTATGTGTTTCAGACAAACATGTCCTTTTTCAAGCAATCAAGTGAAACTTAATCCTTATGTACATTTATTTATTTATTACAGGTATTTATATAGTACCGACAATATACCCAGCAGTTTACATAGTTGCACATTCACATCAGTCCATACCCTCAAGGCGCTTACAAACTAAGGTCCCTATCTCACATGCATACATAGAGGTCCAACTTAGAGAGGAGCCAATTAACCTACCAGCATGTCTTTGGAGTGTGGAAGGAAACCAGAGTACCCGGAGGAAACCCACACAGGCACAGGGAGAACATGCAAACTCCTTGCAGATAGTGACCCTGGCTGGGATTTAAACCAGGGACCCCCAGTGCTGCAAGGCAGAAGCGCTAACCACTACACCACTGTGCTGCGACATGTAGGAAGAATATATCCAATATAGTAATATAGTAGGTGAGGTTGAATAAAGACCAGGGTTCATCTAGTTCAACCTAGTGTGTGTGTGTGTGTGTGTGTAAATATATGGCCATTCCCATATCCTTGTATATCAAGTGAAAGAAGAAACTCATTTTAAAGTTTCTTGAATTTATCAACGCTTTCAGTGGATACCACTGTGGAAGGGAATTCCACATTTTTACTACGTGCACAGTAAAAAAAAAAAAAACCTTGCGCAGTCTAAGATTGAACCCCCTCTCTTTTTACCCCTTGTTGTGTACTCTTGTCCTTAATATAGTTCTAGGAGTACACAACTTGTTACGAATATTGTGGTCCCCATTGATGATTTTGAAGACTGCAATAAGGTCCCCTCTTAATTTCTTCTTTTTTAAGATGAATAAGTTTAATTGTTGGAGGCGGTCTTCATAACTCAGGCCTTCCATCACTTTAATTAACTTTGTAGCCTTCTCTGGACTCTCTCAAGCTCGAGGACATCTTTTTTGAGAGTTGGCGACCAAAACTGCACTGCAGTCTCAAGAAGAGGCCGAACCAGTGATTTATAGAGTGGAAGTATTACTCTTGGTAGACTATTGCCAAATCTGTGATCTATGAGTACTCCCAGATCTTTCTCCATGTCTGACTTGCCTAATGTTGCACCGCCCAAGGAGTAATTTGTGCACACATTCTTAGCTCCCATGTGCATAACGTTGCATTTTTCTATATTAAATAACATTTACCATCTTGTAGCTCATGCCTCGATTGTATCTAGGTCTTGTTGAAGTGCATATATCTCCTGTTCAGAATTTACTGTCTAAATTAATACTGACCTCCTCATAAAATGTTAATAGATTGGTCTGGAAAGAATGCCCCTTCATGGAGCCATGTTGGTTGCTACTTATGGTACCAGTTTTATTCACAAATTTATTCACAAATTCCTGCATGTAATCTATTATCTTGCCTTCGAATATTTTGCACACTATTGACGTTAAGCCGACTGGCCTATAGTTACCAGGTGTACTTTGTTGCCCCTTTTAATATATTGGTAATACATTGGCTCTCTGCCAATCAGCTGGTACCATACCGGTCTTTATAGTGTCTATTAAGATTATGTACAATGGTCTGGCTATGACCTGGCTACGTTTCTTAAGTACCTGTGGATGTAACCCATCAGGTCCTGGGGATTTGTTTACATTTTTTTTTTTTATAAATTCTTTATTTATGATTTTTTCCAAGTGGTAGAAAGACAACTAGTACAGAAAATACAGACAAGAATCGTACAGATCATACTTAAGGCATTTTCAAAAAATACACAAGGATTATTCGGCTAATACGGGGTCAGTATGAGACACTGGCAATCTCACGCCTCGTCCACGCCAACTGGCATAGTTTTCCCTGAGTACCATATATAGATCTGTGAGCGTTAAGCCCATAGCATGTCCATACTCAGAGTTAAGAGTGAGGTATTTAGAATGAGATGAGAAAGTCACAGGGGAGAGAAGAATAAAAGAAAGGTAGTAGCAGTAGAAAGGGTAGGTGGGGGGGGGAGGGGAGGGGTATGCAGGAAGTGGAACACAGATAAGTTCCGTCGAGCCTACAGAGGTTCCTAACAGGCATGTGGCCCATACGTATGCCTTGCCATCCCTGCCATCACAGAAGGTCAGTGCACGCATGCGATCTCGCATCTCCGTCCCAGGGAGGTCAAACGTGAGCCTGAAACATCCGTATCTGGATTCTCACATCCCCCTAGTAGGGTTGCATATTCTGGTGATGTAGTGAATTCTGTCCAGTAGAACCAGGTACGATTGAACTGAGTAACCCTGTGACTGGCAGAGGCGAAGAGATCCTCCATCCTGTAGATCTCCCCCACCTTCGCCAGCCACAGTGAGATTGGAGGAGCAGATGTGCGCTTCCAGTACAGTGGTATGCACATTTTCGCCGCACTGAGTAAGTGCACTAGGAGGGATCTACTGTATCTGCGAAGCGGCATTGGAGCTAGATGCAGGAGGTATTCAGCCGGATAGGACCCCAAACGAACCCCTGTCACCTTATGGCAGATCTCCGCTACTGTACCCCAAAAGTCCCTGAGCTTCTGGCACGCCCAAAATATATGCAGCAGGGTCCCCTCCTGCGTCTGGCAACGCCAACAGAGTGGTGAGCACTGCGGGAACATTTTATGGAGGGTTTTTGGAACCCTATACCATCTTGATAGGATTTTAAAACCTGTTTCCTGGATATTGCTGGAGATAGACGCTTTATTCGCCAACAGAGTGGTGAGCACTGCGGGAACATTTTATGGAGGGTTTTTGGAACCCTATACCATCTTGATAGGATTTTAAAACCTGTTTCCTGGATATTGCTGGAGATAGACGCTTTATGCGTCATCTAGAAGATCCTATCAATTTGGTGCGGGGTGAAAGTCGTTCCCAGGTCTTTCTCCCATTTTGATATATACACCGGCTGGGAAAGGCCCGGTGGGTCACAGAGCATTTGGTACGACACCGACAGTCCATGGCAAGTAGGGCCCTCCATTAGACAGCACTCCTCAAATGGTGACAG
>NW_017308347.1:206706-214562 GCF_000935625.1 Nanorana parkeri | reverse complement strand
GAGGCGATAGATCTGGGGGTGCCTGTGTATGACTGAGGTTCAGTTTTAGACATAAATCTGCCGATCTCATTGTTTTATTGTCTCTTTGTCCGGTATGAAGAAGTCCAGCTACCCGGCATGGAGGACAACCTGCGACTACCCCGGCCTGCCCGCCCCGAGCCTGGAGCTGCTGCCGTCTCCGTCAGAGCTGTGCCGGTCTAAGAAGAAGAAGTCGGATTTGGGCTCTGACAGGAGAGGGGAGTCTGTGCAGCATTACATCCAGGAGCTGAAGAGGAAGCAGAGCGACATCGACAAGTCAGTCCCAGCTCATCACTTCACTAATATTATACCTGTATCTGGGACCATAGACCCTCTGCTGCAGCGATCTGGGACCATAGACCCTCTGCCCCAGCGATCTGGGACCATAGACCCTCTGCTGCAGCGATCTGGGACCATAGACCCTCTGCCGCAGCGATCTGGGACCATAGACACTCTGCCGCAGCGATCTGGGACCATAGACCCTCTGCCGCAGCGATCTGGGACCATAGACACTCTGCCGCAGCGATCTGGGACCATAGACCCTCTGCCGCAGCGATCTGGGACCATAGACCCTCTGCCGCAGCGATCTGGGACCATAGACACTCTGCCGCAGCGATCTGGGACCATAGACCCTCTGCCGCAGCGATCTGGGACCATAGACACTCTGCCGCAGCGATCTGGGACCATAGACCCTCTGCCGCAGCGATCTGGGACCATAGACCCTCTGCCGCAGCGATCTGGGACCATAGACACTCTGCCGCAGGGATCTGGGACCATAGACCCTCTGCCGCAGGGATCTGGGACCATAGACACTCTGCCGCAGCGATCTGGGATCATAGACCCTCTGCCGCAGGGATCTAGGACCATAGACACTCTGCCGCAGGGATCTAGGACCATAGACACTCTGCCGCAGTGATCTAGGACCATAGACCCTCTGCCGCAGGGATCTAGAACCATAGACCCTCTTCCGCAGGGATCTAGGACCATAGACACTCTGCCGCAGGGATCTAGAACCATAGACCCTCTGCCGCAGTGATCTGGGACCATAGACACTCTGCCGCAGGGATCTAGAACCAGAATGTATTTTTTTCCATCTTTGCATTTTATTGGGATTGAGAACGTATGGAAAAGCGTCCAAATTGAACGTGGCGCGTGTGCGTGTGTGTGCGTGTATATACTTGTGTGTGTGCGTGTGTGTGCGTGTATATACTTGTGTGTGTGCGTGTATATACTTGTGTGTGTGTGTGCGTGTATATACTTGTGTGTGTGCGTGTATATACTTGTGGGTGTGTGTATATACTTGTGCGTGTGTGTGCGTGTATATACTTGTGTGCGTGTGTGTGCGTGTATATACTTGTGCGTGTGTGTGCGTGTATATACTTGTGCGTGTGTGTGCGTGTGTCAGCTTTCCATCAATACAATCCATGAATCCTCCAGAACAATCCTTCCATGGATCTCAGGTCCTGCTGGGTCAGCGCCGCCGTCCTTCCCGTCCCCTGTAAGTGGATCTAACATTGATTTGTGTGCTGCGTCGGAGGTCAGCGGTCTATGGGAGGAGGAACGCCGCGCTCTGTTATCTCTCTCTCTAATTATTGGCTTCTGCCGATCAATGGCCGTCATTCCGGAGTTGCTGCCGTTTGTCCTTCGGATGATTCCGCGCAGAGATTGTTTCGTCAATGCGTTTGAGTTTCATGGCCATCGATGTCGGTCAATTCCACCCTGCCCCCATCTATTGGATTTGACTGTTGTCAGCACCCCGGCTGGGGAGATATTTGCTGTCTCGGGTGTTTGGGGACATGTGTGTTATCCAGTGTGAAGTGATCCCCAGTGATCCTGCGATATAGGTCCGTGTTCAGCTACTTCTTGTTATTCGGGTGACAACTGACACCCAACTGTGCTCCAGCGTTGTCACCTTGTCATGAGGTGAGCGTACTTGCGGTACCAACCTCCCTGCTGACACACATTGCGCTCACACGGTCCATTGTTGTCTCTATTACAAAGCCATTCCAGAGCAATGATGTGCAGCCGACCCTGGAGTGGCTGGGACCCCCTCTCCGGGTGCACACAATACCCCCCCTCTCCGGGTACACACAGTACCCCCCCTCTCCGGGTACACACAGTACCCCCCCTTTTTTTTCGGGTGCACACAGGACCCCCCCCTCTCCGGGTGCACACAGGACCACCCCCGCTCCGGGTTCACATAGGACGCCCCTCCTCTCCGGGTGCACACAGGACCCCCCTCTCCGCTTGTCACTCAGCTGTCACACCTAGGATACAATGATCGGCATTCTTCATCCCTCTCAGGTGCCTGAAGGGTCATCAGCCTGAGTTCTGGAAGGTTCTGGAATGCGGCTCCATACCCCGTCCTGTGTCCTCCTGCTCTCGGCGTGAGAACTTTAAAATATTTGGAATTGTTTCAGACACGACAACACAGGAAGACGTGCGCCCGGTGGTGGGATCGCCTGGATGTTCTGGCTCGGCACTAGAGAGAACGGAGAACCAGCGTCGTCCCTCATTCGTATTTGTCCAATTCGGGGCACCGAGCGCGGTTCCTGCTTTCAGTGCACATTCTCCGTTGGCGGGAAATGTTCCTGTGCGTTGTATTTTTCCCTCTTACAATTCTATATCTCCCTTATGTTACATTCTTTCCTGCTGCATATGTGATCGTGCTTCCTCGTGATCATCAACGATTTCACAGAACGAAAGGCACAGGAATAAAGCTGCAAAGGTGTTTTTGAAAAATCATGTCGGCATAGTGCAGGAGTAGGCAACCTTGGCCTTCCAGCTGTGTTGAAACTACAAATCCCACCATGCCTTTGTCTCAGGAAGTCATGCCTGTTGCTGTGAGAGCCTCGTGAGACGTGTAGCTCCACAAACAACTGGCATGATGGAGATGCCTTCCCCTGGTGAAGCAAATGCGGAGAATTACACTGACACCAGCTGACCCTTCAGGGCTCAGTCACACTAGATGCAGTGCGTCCCGGCTCGATTGTGGCCGGAACGCACTGCCTCGCATTGCGGCCGGCTCACTTTTTAGTGGGGTAGGAGGGCCATTCAAGTGAATGGCGCCGTAGCCACGCCCTCCGGCCGCAATGCGATCCGCCGCACGGGATCGGAGGGCACATTGCGCCTGCGGTCCGAACCTGTGCAGTGCGATCAAAATGCTGCAAGCACTATTTTGATCGCATCGCACAGGGCCGGACCGCAGGCACAATGTGCCTTCCGATCCCGTGCGGCGGATCGCATTGCAGCCCGGAGGGCGTGGCCCGCCACACCCCCTCCTACCCCACCTGACGTTTGTAGGCAAATGAGCTATAATTTGGCGCTGAAGTTGCTAGAGGGCCGGACCATTATAAATAGGGAAGCAGGTTGGTTACCACGACAGTAGAAGTGATTTCTGAAGATTCGGGGAAACAACGCGATGTAACAGCCTTTGAATGTGGGATGATTGTTGGCGCTCGGAGCCATGGAGCGAGTATCAGCAAAACAGCAGAATTCGTTACATGTTCAAGAGCGGCTCATTGTTAAAGTGTTTAAAGACCGGACTGTCAGCGGAAAATCTGGGTCTGAACGTGCGAATTGTGGCCGTCAGCGACTAGTCAATGTTAGGGCAGAACGGGGGAGGGGCAAGACTGGTACAAGACAACAGAAGGGCCACAGCGCCGTGTCAGATTCCTCATCACCTTTCATCATCTCGTGGAGTCACCAGGCGGCCCAACAAAGTACTGATGGGGTGGTCATAATAATCCGGTCACTCAGTGTATATACATACAGACCAGAGACATCCCGGGTTTCTCATCTCTTCAACTATCCCTTACCTCTTCCAGTAGCGGTGCAGTAATGGAACAGGGAGCCTGGCAGGTGGTCATGTGACCACCCGCCCAGCTTCCTGATTGGATGCTCCCTCGCAGCTTCACCGAGGATTGCGGCTGTTATGTGAGGAATGTAAGTGTCAAGTGCTGCTGCGCTCTGTATCACTGAGCTTGTCACAGAGAAATCTTTGTGATCTCTCCACCGGCTCGGTGACTATAAACACCGTGCCGGCTGTTGCAGTTTCAGTGTTGTGCTCGGGGGAATTCATGGGGTTGCCACCTTTTCTTCAAGTGTAACCTGAACGCTCAATTTTTGGGGGGAGAATATACAGTAGAGAGTGAGGAGTGACAGTCAGGAGGGTGAGCAAGGAGAGACAGCCAAGAGAGAGAGCGAGGAGAGACAGCCAGGGGAGAGTGAGAGAGGCAGCTAGGGGAAAAAGAGAGAAGAGAGAGCCAGGAGAGTGAGGGGAGACAACCAGAAGAGAGTGAGGAGAGACAGCTAGGGGAAAGCATGAGGAGAGACAACCATGAGAGAATGAGGAGAGACAGCTAGGGGAAAGAGTGAGGAGAGAAAGCCAGGGGAGAGAGGAGAGACAGCCAGGAGAGAGGGTGAGGAGAGAAAGCCATGGGAGAGAGAGTGAGGAGAGAAAGCCATGGGAGAGAGTGAGGAGAGAAAGCCAGGGGAGAGAGGAGAGACAGACAGGAGAGAGGGTGAGGAGAGAAAGCCATGGGAGAGAGTGAGGAGAGAAAGCCGTGGGAGAGAGAGGAGAGAAAGCCATGGGAGAGAGAGCAGAGAAAGACATGGGAGAGAGAGAGGAGAGAAAGCCGTGGGAGAGAGAGAGGAGAGAAAGCCATGGGAGAGAAAGCCCTGGGTGGGAGAGAGTGAGGAGAGACAGCCAGGAGAGAGTGAGGAGAGACAGATAGGAGTTAGGCATTCTTCAAGGACTGGGAGCCACTCATATAATGACGTGTAAGCATCACCCAGTCTTGGAGTACTGTGAGCCCAGCACATGTGATAATCTGCCCCATGGGGGGCATGTAAATGAAGGGCTGGCTCACAGGAAATGGGAAGAATTACACTGTTTGCTTCTACCCAATGAGGACCGTCAAAGCCAGACTAAGCTGGAAGTATGGGACAGGGTTAGAGCATGGAGACAATAAGTGAAGATTGGCAATATTTTTTTTAAAAGGAGGGGAATCTAAAAATATTCCTCCATACACATGGCTCACATTTGGCATCTCACACCACTGTGTTCTCGTCACTCACAGGTTGAAGGCCATGAAGTGGGGAGGCCGCAGCACCTCGGAGTTAGAGGTGAAGGAAGAAGCGTCCATGGAGGTGACCAGCGCGGAACCCCGCTGCCAGGAAAGTTTTGCTGATTTCTTCCAGACTGGAAGGCAGGAGAGCCCCTTCCTGGACTTATCTCCACAAAACTCCACAAGCGGGGTATGAGCACCGTCATTGGCTTGTGAGACGTCACAATCTTTTTGAATTGACCGTAGCTCATTATTTTTTAAAACACTAGACTTCTAGAGGTCATACACCCTAAGGCTGGGTTCACACCTAGGCGTATCGAATATGCACGTTTGTCGCGCGTTTCGCGAGGTGCGTTTTTACCGCGATTCGCTGTAAAAAAAGGCGCGTTTCCGAGGGGCTACTTGGCTGTATCCCAATGGAAACGCGCAACAAAAATGCCCCAAAGAAGCTCCTGCACTTCTTTGGGGCGTAGGGCGTTTTGTAGCGCGTTCATACGGCCTGTAATACGCCCAGGTGTGAACCAGGCCCATAGGAAATAATGGGATTTCGGTGTTTGAGCGTTTTGCAGAGCGCAGGAACGCGCTACAACACGCCTAGGTGTGAACCAGGCCTTAAGATCAGCCGGGTCACAGCAAAGGCTCCCTTCCATGAGTGCACACCTCCGGCCTCTGTATTAGCACCATTTGTAGAGGCCTCTATCAGCACTGGATTGAAGCCTATCATATCCCAATCATATCATAATAAGTCCTGTGGCCCTTTATAAAGTTCAAGAAGTTTTATTTTACAGTAGGTATAGAAATCCTGTTTTCTTTGCTCATTCATTGAGGGACACAAGAATTCTTAGATCATTGGGTTATACTGCTGCCTCCAGGAGCATTCCCCCTGAGTTGTCCTGCGTCAATTCCTACCGTCCAGTTTCCTGATAGGGACCTGAATTCTCAGGCTTCGTTCTCATTGGCCTGCCTGACTCTCAGGTTACCCCGGGTGTCTTTTTTAGGTATCCCCATTGTGGAATGATTAGAAGGCTTTTCCTGAAGAGGGTTGGTTTTTAGGACTCCTCTGGCGTCTGTCCCTTGAAGGAGCTTATTACCAGCAACCTCCCTGTTACCTGGGACTGGTACCTGTAAGTCTGCAACGGGAGTGTCAGCTCAACTTTAGCCTTCACGTGAGAGTTTCGGTCCTGGGGGAGCTGGTGTACACCTCTCACCGGTCAGGGGCATCTTCCCTCTATCCACCTTCAGGGTAGGTAGCCTATCAGAGGTAAACCTGGCATGCTAGGTGAATCCTCTGTGGCTTCCCTCATTGGTGATGGTTTGGCTGGGCCCTCTGGTCACATGGCTCTGGTTCAGGCATCGATCTTTCCGATTCTTCTGTATCACTGCTGAGTTCTAAGTACTACTTGGACATGTTAGTGGCTCCTGCACACTAATCGGGCACTGCTTGGGCACGGCTCAGGACTGCTTTAGGATGTCCCAGGTGACTAAAAATTGCTGTGCCCCTCAATGGATGAGAAAGGAAATAAACTTTTTGTACTTCACATAAAATCTTTTTTCTTGGACTCCATTGAGGGACACAAGTCCACCCCTCTGTCTTCTTGTCTTGTCCTTGTACGGCTTGCTCACATAACTGATGCATGATGGGTAGCGTTGGGTTTATACTGGAGGACGGGTTACGCTTTTCCGATCTTCCCGTAAGCACCAAAACAACCCAGCCTGGCTTCCTTCCTTCTGGCTTCCTCAGGGGTGCCTCAGAATTTTTTTAAGGGGGCTCCTGGTGTAAAAGGGGAACTCTGATGTGAGCGGGGGCTCCTGATTTGAAGGGTGGACTCTGATGTGAAAGGGGGGACCCTGGTCTGAAAGTGGTTCTGGTGTGAAAGGAGGACTCCTGATGTATAGGGGGACTCTTGGTTTGAAGGGGGCACTTTAATATGAAGGAGGAAACCCACTTTTGCGTGTGTTTTTGCATGGATTCCCCCTTAAAATCTATGACATTTTACACTGCAGTGTATCTAGATTTTGCACACTTTTAAAGGAGAACTATGGGGTCGGGGCTTTTCCCCATAGTTCTCCTTAGGGTAAAGGGAGGACACAAACTAGCGTCCTCCCGTCACCATAAGCTCAGTATATGCGAGCTACAGCTCCCTATATACTGAGACGCCGCAGCTGAAGCGGATCCCGACATTTATGTCTGGATCCGCCCAGCTGCTTGAGTGACAGCTGGCTCTGCCTATCTAGAGGCAGAGCCAGCTGTACCCGCCCCCTCCCCCGTCCGTACCGCCAGTTAGCAATGGAGGAGGGGGGAATCCAGCCCCTCCCCTGTCAAGGCAGAGAGCCGTGACAGGATAGAGAGGCCCAGATAGCAAGCAATTGTGCTGCAAGTTTGAAAATGACTCGCTAAACTATTACAGACTTGCCGAGCTTCACAATTTTGTTGCACAATTACAGCGAGTCTCCAGACCAGCGAGCTTGCAGAGCTCTTGCTAAGACTTGCAGGACTCTTGCTGTAGACTTGCCAAGCAAATTTGCTACAAATTAAAAAAGTGTCGCCTAGAACTTGTGCTGCGAGTGTTCTGCGAGTCTACAACCTGCCAGGAACGTGTGCAGCAAGTTAACAAAATTACAATTTCACCCTGACACAAGTTTGTAGCAAGTTATCCTTGCTATCTGGGGGTGAGCGAGCGCCGGTATGTGTTCGCTCACTTCCCGATCTACTCAGCCGACCTGTGACAGTCTCATTGTCACAGGTCGGCTAGAACTATGAGGTGAGTG
>NW_017308347.1:203850-206104 GCF_000935625.1 Nanorana parkeri | reverse complement strand
GATAAAACCTCTTTTAGTTTTGTTTGCCATCTGTGTCCTACTGGGGAGACTTCACTTCCTGTCCTGCAGACATAACAGGAAGTGAGAATATCTGTACAAAGAGAGAGGAGATTTCTTTCGCCTGAACAAGCCTTCATTGTTAGACTTCCCCTCTATTCATGTTCTATTGACAACTCAATATTTTATATTTTGGTGTTTGAATCTACAAAGAAACATTATCATTTATCAAGTGAAAGGTATTTTTACGTAGTGCCCGGGGACCCTATTTGTAAAGAAAGTGGTAGCCATCGCTGTGCTGAGACTACATAGACTAATGGATTGATGTGTTAAATGTAACAACCAAGGCCAGTAATGAGTTCATCTCGTTCCCCGCAGGTTGTGTTTCCATGGATGACCCTCGGGGATGACGTCAACTTCAGCTTCATGGACAACAGCGTTGATGACTGGCAGGCAGCAGGCGGCATCTTCTTTTAGGGATAATGTTTGTTGAAGCTAGATTATACCCAGCATGGGGGAAACTGTCCCTGGTATAGACCCAGCATGAAGGAAGACTGGACCTGGTATATACCCAGCATGAGGGAAGTCTGGACCTGGTATAGACCCAGCATGAGTGAAAACTGTCCCTGGTATAGACCCAGCATGAGGGAAGACTGGACCTGGTATAGACCCACCATGAGGGAAGACTGGACCTGGTATAGACCCAACATGAGGGAAGACTGGACCTGTTATAGACCCAACATTAGGGAAGACTGGACCTGGTATAGACCCAACATGAGGGAATACTGGACCTGGTATAGACCCAGCATGAGTGAAAACTGTCCCTGGTATAGACCCAGCATGAGGGAAGACTAGGCCCAGCATGAGTGAAGACTGGAACTGGTATAGACCCAGCATGGGGGAAACTGTCCCTGGTATAGACCCAGCATGAGGGAAGACTGGACCTGGTATAGACCCAGCATGAGGGAAGACTATCCTGTTTTAGACCCAACATGAGGGAAGACTGGACCTGGTATAGACCCAGCATGTGGGAAGACTGGACCTGGTACAAACCCAGCATGAGGGAAGACTGGACCTGGTATAGACCCAGCATGAGGGAAGACTATCCTGTTTTAGACCCAACATGAGGGAAGACTGGACCTGGTATAGACCCAGCATGTGCGAAGACTGGACCTGGTATAGACCCAGCATGAGGGAAGACTATCCTGTTTTAGACCCAACATGAGGGAAGACTGGACCTGGTATAGACCCAGCATGTGGGAAGACTGGACCTGGTACAAACCCAGCATGAGGGAAGACTGGACCTGGTATAGACCCACCATGAGGGAAGACTGGACCTGGTATAGACCCAACATGAGGGAAGACTGGACCCGGTATAGACCCACATTGAGGGAAGACTGGACCTGGTATAGACCCAGCATGAGGGAAGACTATCCTGTTTTAGACCCAGCATGTGGGAAGACAGGACCTGGTATAGACCCAGCTTGAGGGAAGACTGGACCTGGTGTAGACTCAGCTTGAGGGAAGACTGGACCTGGTGTAGACCCAGAATGAGGGAAGACTGGACCTGGTGTAGACCCAGCTTGAGGAAAGACTGGACCTGGTGTAGACCCAGCATAAGGGAACTCTTGACCTGGTATAGACCCAGCATAAGAGAAGACTGGACCTGGTATAGACCCAGCATGAGGGAAGACTGGACCTGGTATAGACCCACCATGAGAGAAGACTGGACACGGTATAGTCCCAGCATGGGCGAAGACTGGACCTGGTATAGACCCAGCATGGGGAAAGACTGGACCTGGTATAGACCCAGCATGAGTGAAGACTGGACCTAGTATAGACCCACATTGAGTGAAGACTGGACCTAGTATAGACCCACATTGAGGGAAGACTGGACCTAGTATAGACCCACATTGAGTGAAGACTGGACCTAGTATAGACCCACATTGAGTGAAGACTGGACCTAGTATAGACCCACATTGAGGGAAGACTGGACCTGGTATAGACGCAGCATGAGGAAAGTCTGGATATGCTAGGCTGGCAAGAGGTTTGATAATTACAACCCATGCCCACCAATTTCTTAACTGCAAAGGGGCAACAAAGGGCACCTACACTGGGTCGGAGGTGCTGGGACGTTTTCCAGCTTGTCTATTGGGTCCTCACCTTCCATTTGCTGGTGCAAAACAGTGAAGAATCAGAAGTGGGACTCATGGGCCCTGCGAGTGTTGGGTGAGGATGGTGGTGGGTACTGCCACCT
>NW_017308347.1:198158-202802 GCF_000935625.1 Nanorana parkeri | reverse complement strand
TGTTGTGTGCAGTTACATTTGGCAGAGTCCTCATAACACGGACCTCACAGGGGTTCAAACATTATAACTAGTGATGATCCAATCAGGACATTCTGGAACCGGACGATCTGTCCTCTCCCCAACCGGGCCATCAAATGGATGAAGTATGGTGATATGTGAAGGACCTTCTCACCACAGAAAAGGGAACATAAATTACCCCAAGTGGCAGATTTATTGGATTTTAGGTTTGCAGAAGATCACGTTTTCAAAGAATGTGTTACCAAGTTGCAATAAAGTCTGAGCAGAGACGATGTACGAGTCTGGTCATTCAGAGATCCCGGTATGGAAATACATAGGCCGGTTGTAAACACGTTGTCAAAGTAGCATGACACTTGGGAAGGAACAGTAGAATTGGGGTGAGGGGCAGGGCAAAGTGGGTCAGGAAGGTTTGGAGAGGGGGACACATGGTAGAGGAATGTACCAAGTAGTGACATTATCTAGGGCAGTGATTCTCAACCTGTGTAACCTCAGGACCCACATTTGTCCTTGGACATTAAGTGGCGACACAAGTCGCACGGCATTGCGGTACCGTGCGTTCCGGTGCGTGCGATCCTCAGCCTGGGGTCCAGTGCTGGGCTGCTGTGACGGAGCTCCATCCATACATGCATTGCTTGTACAACTCCCTGGTGCGCCCTGTAGGTCACATGAGGGAGCTGTAAGCAAGGCATGTATGGATGGAGCTCCCTTGCGGCCATAGCTCCAGCCCACCCTACCTCAAGCTGACACTTGTCGCCAGGCAGCATATTCTGAATGGTTGCTCAGCGCAACAACTGATATTGCTGCGCTAGGGGGAGGCAGAGGAGCCTCTCACATAGAAAAGTGGGAGGCACGCGGCGACCCACTGGAAACAAGGTCGCGACCCACTTTTGGGTCACGACCCACCAGTTGAGAACCAAGGATCTAGGGTATGAAGAGTTTGTGTGATATGAAAGGTCACAGGAATTGGGGGGCCAGGAGGCTACACAGCAGGGGAGGGCTGGTCAACTTCATCTAGGAGGTTGGGAGTTCAGCCCTTGCCGTCCTCCAACGTCCAGGAGAGGGCGGGTCAACTTCATCTAGGAGGTTGGGAGTTCAGCCCTTGCCGTCCTCCAAGGTCTAGGGGAGGGCGAGTCAAGATCATCTAGGAGGTTGGGAGTTCAGCCCTTGCCGTCCTCCAAGGTCCAGGAGAGGGCGGGTCAACTTCATCTAGGAGGTTGGGAGTTCAGCCCTTGCCGTCCTCCAAGGTCCAGGAGAGGGCGAGTCAAGTTCATCTAGGAGGTTGGGAGTTCAGCCCTTGCCGTCCTCCAAGGTCCAGAAGTGCCCAAGGAAGCCAACAGAACTTTGAATGTAGCAGAGGTACCAAACAACCCCCAACCAGACCCCCCCTCAGAAATGGATCCATACGATCGTTGTCTCCTGCCGTCAGGTTCTCATTCATAATGACCACCCACATAGAGAATCTCCGCCTCTGATTTTCAGTCTCTAGAGACGATCACACTGGCCGGAGACATGCAAAATCTGAGTAGTTCAGCTTTGATGGACTTTCTACAGCAGCTCCACCCGTCCGAATCCCAACCGGCCTCTGAGAGTCACGCCTCTAACTGTCTTGCAATGCCTCATGGGACTTGTAGGTCCACAACAGCTGGAGGGCCGCCCAGCCCTGGGCTGGAGCCAGGAAGCATAGACAACAATGTCATCTCTGGTGGCTCCGCGTGTCTTCTTCTGACTTGTCCTGGGTGACGGTCAACGTTTCTCCTCACCTTGGAGCAGAGATGTGATGATCCTGATGCTTTAGGGTCTCGGCCTCCGGGGAACGAGGCCGGAGCTGGAAGTGAAGCTCATGTCGGAGTCAGGAAAGTCCATCTGCTCCCCAGAAAAAAAGGACCTGGAAGGTGGAGCTTTGGTTCTCCTCCCACCTGAGATAACTGTGTGGGAGCCGGGAACCATTTCTGGGGGGATAGGCCTTCAACCCGATGGGTCAGATCTTCAGGTCGGTGAGCGAATAGGGTCCATCTGATGATGAGGTGGGGTTTGTCATGATGTGAGGTCTGGAGGCAAACGCGTAAGTTAAAGTATAGTGAGCCAGGCGATCTTCAACTATAACCCCCCCCCTTCCCTAAGGGTAAGAGGAGGAGATTTCCTGACTACTGGGGGAGAAGTCCAGAACATGGGGCACAACCCTCTCTCTGAAGACCACCGAAGTGGAGATCCATGTCATACTGTAGGATGGTGGGCATGTGTTATACAGTCCAGGATCCGCCCCCTCCACACGCGACATGTCATAGTTCAGGCCGCTCACACTTTATTGGCACTAGACCAGGTCACCCAGACACATGTGACTCCCCGCCACTGATGCGTTTCGCTCACAACAGGGGTGTGACTGAGCTCATCTTGTTGGCGAAATGTGTCAGATGGAGTCACATGCTGCTTTTTTTTGGCGTGCCTCCAACAAGTAATGGCACTGCAAGCGCGTCGCAGCTTTTAGAGGCATTGTGTGAACGCGCGTAAGAGCATGCGCTTTGGCACACGCCCACGCATGAACCTGGGCTCCTGTTCACACTCAGGTGTAATGGAAGCATGCGCCACGTTCGTGCGTGTTTTCCACACGTCCCCCATTGATTTCAGTGGTTGTCACTCACATGTCTGTGAGCACCACTATGTGGGGGAGGGGCTTCATACATATGGAGAGCAACAATGTAACATTGCACTTCTCACCTTTTGACTGGATACAATGTTGCAGTCTGAAGACTGGGGGAGGGGAGACTGAGGAAATGCTTCCTCCAGCCTGCAACAGACTTATCACTGGGGGAGACAAGAGTGAGGAAATGCTTCTACCTACCTGCAGCAGACCAATCACAGGGGGAGGGGAGACTGAGGAAATGCTTCTACCTGCCTGCAGCAGACCAATCACAGTGGGAGGGGAGACTGAGGAAATGCTTCCTCCTGCCTGCAACAGACTGATAATTGGGGGAGGGGAGACTGAGGAAATGCTTCCTCCTGCCTGCAGCAGACCAATCACTGGGGGAGGGGAGACTTAGGAAAATCTTCCTCCTGCCTGCAGCAGACTGATCACTGGGGAAGGAGAGACTGAGGAAATGCTCCCCGCAGTTCCCTCCCCCTGTAATAATATTATTACAGAATAAATATTTCTATTCATTTTAGATGATTCATTTCCATGAACCCCTCAACTTCCATATATGGTAATGGAATGCCCGTGGGGGCGGAGCTACACAAGAATACCGTGCGCTATCTGCTCCAGCGGCTCAATTATTCACATGCTGTAACATCAGGCTAAGGGGGCTGTAGTCTCAGTCATGTGACCGCAATCCTCACATCCCATTGGGCGACGATAAAAATAGCCACCTTTTGTGTAAATAAGGATCCTGATGTGTCAGCATTGTGATTGGATCCTATGTACATCTATGGGGGAGTCTCTCGTCATGTTATGTACCCCATAATGAGGGCAAATCGCCCCGTAGTACCCCAGCGGGTGCAGTTAGAGTGAGGGGTAACTCCCCCGTTATTGGCTGTCAGTGGTCAAGTGACCGTCCCTCTGCCCTTATCTCACCCCTCCTCCATCCCTCTGTGTACGTTCCCTCCCGCCCGCTCTGACGTCACCGCAGGCTACGGAGCCTCTTCCGGGTGACGTCACGGCGCCCCGCCCCCCGGTGTGCGCGATGACGTCGTGGGCGATGTGAGAAGGGGGGGGGCGCGCTGATAAGATGGCGGCTGGAGGGTCCCGGGGAGGTGAGTGATTGAGGGGGAGGGGGTGATGTGTCTGGGGGCTCCTCCGGGGTCCATTATTGCTGTACGTTATAACCTGAGCCGGGTGTGTGGTGAGGGGACAGGTTCTCTTCACTGTCAGTGCCGGGCATAGAGCTGTCATCCTGTGTGAGAGGAATTCACCCCCTCTCATCTATATACCATCCCCTCCCCCTCAGTATACACGGTGACAGGTCCTCTTTATTATTATTGTATATAGATGTCATCCTTTGCATAAGTATTCACCCCCTCTCATATATATATATACCATCCCCTCCCCCTCTGTATACACGGTGACAGGTCCTCTTTATTATTATTGTATATAGATGTCATCCTTTGCATAAGTATTCACCCCCTCTCATCTATATACCATCCCCTCCCCCTCAGTATACACGGTGACAGGTCCTCTTTATTATTATTGCATATAGATGTCATCTTTTGCATAACTATTCACCTCCTCCATCTATATACCATCCCCTCCCCCTCTGAATACACAGTCTATAGTGACAGGTCCTCTTTATTATTATTGTATGTAGATGTCATCCTTTGCATAAGTATTCACACCCCCCCACTCCATCTATACACCATCCCCTCCCCCTCTGTATACACGGTGTATATAGTGACAGGTCCTCTTTATTATTATATATAGATGACATCCTCTGCATAAGTATTCACCCCCTCCATCTATATACCATCCCCTCCCCCTCTGTATACACAGTCTATAGTGACAGTTCCTCTTTATTATTATTGAATGTAGATGTCATCCTCTGCATAAGTATTCACCCCCCATCTGTATACACGGTTTATATAGTGACGGGTCCTCTTTATTATTATTATTATGTATAGATGACATCCTCTGCATAA
>NW_017308347.1:197526-198052 GCF_000935625.1 Nanorana parkeri | reverse complement strand
TTTTTCCCCCCCCCCCCCAATCTGTATACACCCTTTTCCCTCCATTGTTTACCTGTGTACACTGTGTATAGGGGGGACAGGTCCTCTTTATGAATGTTCTGTATAGCTGTGTATGGGTCATCCTCCTCCCCGTCCATCTCACCACCATTATCATCTACAGACAGGTCCTCTTTACTATCATTATCCCATATTCATCTACTGCCATGTGTCCATCCTCCTCCTTATCATCATCATGCTCATCCTCCTCTTCATATAATCGTCATCAGCCCAGCTGTCCTCTCTAACAATCTCTCTGAATAATAGGGATCCCTGTAACGGGCTGACAAGTTCCCTATGTGATGGTGTTTGGAGGTGACGGGTTCTCTTTATGGAGACGTCTGAGGTCTGTCAGACTCCCGATGTCTCTCCCGCGTCATGTCATGTGACCTCCTGAGAGCGCTCCATGCCTCGTCCATCACAGAGCAGGTCAGGGAATGAACGTTCCTCGCTCTGCTCCCCGCTCTCCATCCTGAGACTTCATTGCTAT
>NW_017308347.1:196631-197132 GCF_000935625.1 Nanorana parkeri | reverse complement strand
CACGGCTGCCGTGATCCCGGTGCAACCACCTCAGGGTGAGGATGTGTATATACAGAGCATTCAGGAAGTATCCCCCCCCACATGGTGCCCCCGGGTACTACACTCGTCTCTCATCCAGCCGCATCCCATAATGACAAAGTGACAACACAATGGTAGAAATGTCGGGGAATTTATTCTGAGATCTCACACTGCATAAGTATTCACACCCTTTGCAACAACACGTGAATTTTAGCCCAGGTGCCTCCCAGTTGTCTTCAACCTGCAGTACATGAGATGGATTGGGGTCCACCTGGGGTACATGAGATGGATTGGGGTCCACCTGGGGTACATGAGATGGATTGGGGTCCTCCTGGGCTACATGACATGGATTGGGGTACATGAGATGGATTGGGGTCCACCTGGGGTACATGAGATGGATTGGGGTCCACCTGGGGTACATGAGATGGATTGGGGTCCACCTGGGGTACATGAGATGGATTGGGGTCCACCTGGGGTACATGA
>NW_017308347.1:195642-196135 GCF_000935625.1 Nanorana parkeri | reverse complement strand
CTTTTCCCTCCATTGTTTACCTGTGTACACTGTGTATAGGGGGGACAGGTCCTCTTTATGAATGTTCTGTATAGCTGTGTATGGGTCATCCTCCTCCCCGTCCATCTCACCACCATTATCATCTACAGACAGGTCCTCTTTACTATCATTATCCCATATTCATCTACTGCCATGTGTCCATCCTCCTCCTTATCATCATCATGCTCATCCTCCTCTTCATATAATCGTCATCAGCCCAGCTGTCCTCTCTAACAATCTCTCTGAATAATAGGGATCCCTGTAACGGGCTGACAAGTTCCCTATGTGATGGTGTTTGGAGGTGACGGGTTCTCTTTATGGAGACGTCTGAGGTCTGTCAGACTCCCGATGTCTCTCCCGCGTCATGTCATGTGACCTCCTGAGAGCGCTCCATGCCTCGTCCATCACAGAGCAGGTCAGGGAATGAACGTTCCTCGCTCTGCTCCCCGCTCTCCATCCTGAGACTTCATTGCTA
>NW_017308347.1:179467-195598 GCF_000935625.1 Nanorana parkeri | reverse complement strand
ATCGGCTGCTGAAAGAAAAGATATGGCGATCACGGCTGCCGTGATCCCGGTGCAACCACCTCAGGGTGAGGATGTGTATATACAGAGCATTCAGGAAGTATCCCCCCCCACATGGTGCCCCCGGGTACTACACTCGTCTCTCATCCAGCCGCATCCCATAATGACAAAGTGACAACACAATGGTAGAAATGTCGGGGAATTTATTCTGAGATCTCACACTGCATAAGTATTCACACCCTTTGCAACAACACGTGAATTTTAGCCCAGGTGCCTCCCATTTGTCTTCAACCTGCAGTACATGAGATGGATTGGGGTCCACCTGGGGTACATGAGATGGATTGGGGTCCTCCTGGGCTACATGACATGGATTGGGGTACATGAGATGGATTGGGGTCCACCTGGGGTACATGAGATGGATTGGGGTCCACCTGGGGTACATGAGATGGATTGGGGTCCACCTGGGGTACATGAGATGGATTGGGGTCCACCTGGGGTACATGAGATGGATTGGGGTCCACCTGGGGTACATGAGATGGATTGGGGTCCACCTGGGGTACATGAGATGGATTGGGGTCCACCTGGGGTACATGAGATGGATTGGGGTCCACCTGGGGTACATGAGATGGATTGGGGTCCACCTGGGGTACATGAGATGGATTGGGGTCCACCTGGGGTACATGACATGGATTGGAGTCCACCTGGGGTACATGAGATGGTAATGGCGTGACCCCAGAGCTCCCCGTGTCATGGAGTGACCCCCGAGCGCCCCGTGTCATGGAGTGACCCCCGCGTCATGGAGTGACCCCAGAGCGCCGCGTGTCATGGAGTGACCCCCGCGTCATGGAGTGACCCCAGAGCGCCGCGTGTCATGGAGTGACCCCCGCGTCATGGAGTGACCCCAGAGCGCCGCGTGTCATGGAGTGACCCCCGCGTCATGGAGTGACCCCAGAGCGCCGCGTGTCATGGAGTGACCCCCGCGTCATGGAGTGACCCCAGAGCGCCGCGTGTCATGGAGTGACCCCCGCGTCATGGAGTGACCCCAGAGCGCCGCGTGTCATGGAGTGACCCCCGCGTCATGGAGTGACCCCAGAGCGCCGCGTGTCATGGAGTGACCCCCGCGTCATGGAGTGACCCCAGAGCGCCGCGTGTCATGGAGTGACCCCCGCGTCATGGAGTGACCCCAGAGCGCCGCGTGTCATGGAGTGACCCCCGCGTCATGGAGTGACCCCAGAGCGCCGCGTGTCATGGAGTGACCCCCGCGTCATGGAGTGACCCCAGAGCGCCGCGTGTCATGGAGTGACCCCCGCGTCATGGAGTGACCCCAGAGCGCCGCGTGTCATGGAGTGACCCCCGCGTCATGGAGTGACCCCAGAGCGCCGCGTGTCATGGAGTGACCCCCGCGTCATGGAGTGACCCCAGAGCGCCGCGTGTCATGGAGTGACCCCCGCGTCATGGAGTGACCCCAGAGCGCCGCGTGTCATGGAGTGACCCCCGCGTCATGGAGTGACCCCAGAGCGCCGCGTGTCATGGAGTGACCCCCGCGTCATGGAGTGACCCCAGAGCGCCGCGTGTCATGGAGTGACCCCCGCGTCATGGAGTGACCCCAGAGCGCCGCGTGTCATGGAGTGACCCCCGCGTCATGGAGTGACCCCAGAGCGCCGCGTGTCATGGAGTGACCCCCGCGTCATGGAGTGACCCCAGAGCGCCGCGTGTCATGGAGTGACCCCCGCGTCATGGAGTGACCCCAGAGCGCCGCGTGTCATGGAGTGACCCCCGCGTCATGGAGTGACCCCAGAGCGCCGCGTGTCATGGAGTGACCCCCGCGTCATGGAGTGACCCCAGAGCGCCGCGTGTCATGGAGTGACCCCCGCGTCATGGAGTGACCCCAGAGCGCCGCGTGTCATGGAGTGACCCCCGCGTCATGGAGTGACCCCAGAGCGCCGCGTGTCATGGAGTGACCCCCGCGTCATGGAGTGACCCCAGAGCGCCGCGTGTCATGGAGTGACCCCCGCGTCATGGAGTGACCCCAGAGCGCCGCGTGTCATGGAGTGACCCCCGCGTCATGGAGTGACCCCAGAGCGCCGCGTGTCATGGAGTGACCCCCGCGTCATGGAGTGACCCCAGAGCGCCGCGTGTCATGGAGTGACCCCCGCGTCATGGAGTGACCCCAGAGCGCCGCGTGTCATGGAGTGACCCCCGCGTCATGGAGTGACCCCAGAGCGCCGCGTGTCATGGAGTGACCCCCGCGTCATGGAGTGACCCCAGAGCGCCGCGTGTCATGGAGTGACCCCCGCGTCATGGAGTGACCCCAGAGCGCCGCGTGTCATGGAGTGACCCCCGCGTCATGGAGTGACCCCAGAGCGCCGCGTGTCATGGAGTGACCCCCGCGTCATGGAGTGACCCCAGAGCGCCGCGTGTCATGGAGTGACCCCCGCGTCATGGAGTGACCCCAGAGCGCCGCGTGTCATGGAGTGACCCCCGCGTCATGGAGTGACCCCAGAGCGCCGCGTGTCATGGAGTGACCCCCGCGTCATGGAGTGACCCCAGAGCGCCGCGTGTCATGGAGTGACCCCCGCGTCATGGAGTGACCCCAGAGCGCCGCGTGTCATGGAGTGACCCCCGCGTCATGGAGTGACCCCAGAGCGCCGCGTGTCATGGAGTGACCCCCGCGTCATGGAGTGACCCCAGAGCGCCGCGTGTCATGGAGTGACCCCCGCGTCATGGAGTGACCCCAGAGCGCCGCGTGTCATGGAGTGACCCCCGTGTCATGGAGTGACCCCAGAGCGCCCCAGCAAGGACACCGGAGGCAATAACATGGGAGGGACTTTAACCCTTTCCTGTTCTATTCAATATGAAAGTCCAGTTTTGGTTGATATATATTATGGATTCATGAATTATTTGGGGGCGTTTCCTCTTCCTTGTGTATCTCTGTGAGCGGGTGCTGTCCGTGGTGCTGATCCGGTAATTGGCTCTTGAGCCCCGGTTGCCACCATCCTGTGTGGCCCTTGGTGGGTTTTGGTGCTTGCTGGGGCCAGGGAAGGCGGAGCGTTATTCTCTCACTCGTCTCTATCCCACGTTATTGTGCTGTCCTAAGCAAAATCATCTCCTGTCCCATGTCTGCAGTCTCTTCATGTGTGCTCATGTGTCTCCGCGTATGCACCTGTCTCCGCGTCTACCTCTGTGTGCCTCCCCCGAGTCTCTGTGTGTGTGCCCCTGTGTTTCTGAGTGCTCCCCTGTGCGCCCCCGGGTCTCCTTGTGTGCGCCCCCGGGTCTCCGTGTGTGTGTGCGCCCCCGGGTCTCCGTGTGTGTGTGTGCGCGCCCCCGGGTCTCCGTGTGTGTGTGTGCGCGCCCCCGGGTCTCCGTGTGTGTGTGTGCGCGCCCCCGGGTCTCCGTGTGTGTGTGTGCGCGCCCCCGGGTCTCCGTGTGTGTGTGTGCGCGCCCCCGGGTCTCCGTGTGTGTGTGTGCGCGCCCCCGGGTCTCCGTGTGTGTGTGTGCGCGCCCCCGGGTCTCCGTGTGTGTGTGTGCGCGCCCCCGGGTCTCCGTGTGTGTGTGTGCGCGCCCCCGGGTCTCCGTGTGTGTGTGTGCGCGCCCCCGGGTCTCCGTGTGTGTGTGTGCGCGCCCCCGGGTCTCCGTGTGTGTGTGTGCGCGCCCCCGGGTCTCCGTGTGTGTGTGTGCGCGCCCCCGGGTCTCCGTGTGTGTGTGTGCGCGCCCCCGGGTCTCCGTGTGTGTGTGTGCGCGCCCCCGGGTCTCCGTGTGTGTGTGTGCGCGCCCCCGGGTCTCCGTGTGTGTGTGTGCGCGCCCCCGGGTCTCCGTGTGTGTGTGTGCGCGCCCCCGGGTCTCCGTGTGTGTGTGTGCGCGCCCCCGGGTCTCCGTGTGTGTGTGTGCGCGCCCCCGGGTCTCCGTGTGTGTGTGTGCGCGCCCCCGGGTCTCCGTGTGTGTGTGTGCGCGCCCCCGGGTCTCCGTGTGTGTGTGTGCGCGCCCCCGGGTCTCCGTGTGTGTGTGTGCGCGCCCCCGGGTCTCCGTGTGTGTGTGTGCGCGCCCCCGGGTCTCCGTGTGTGTGTGTGCGCGCCCCCGGGTCTCCGTGTGTGTGTGTGCGCGCCCCCGGGTCTCCGTGTGTGTGTGTGCGCGCCCCCGGGTCTCCGTGTGTGTGTGTGCGCGCCCCCGGGTCTCCGTGTGTGTGTGTGCGCGCCCCCGGGTCTCCGTGTGTGTGTGTGCGCGCCCCCGGGTCTCCGTGTGTGTGTGTGCGCGCCCCCGGGTCTCCGTGTGTGTGTGTGCGCGCCCCCGGGTCTCCGTGTGTGTGTGTGCGCGCCCCCGGGTCTCCGTGTGTGTGTGTGCGCGCCCCCGGGTCTCCGTGTGTGTGTGTGCGCGCCCCCGGGTCTCCGTGTGTGTGTGTGCGCGCCCCCGGGTCTCCGTGTGTGTGTGTGCGCGCCCCCGGGTCTCCGTGTGTGTGTGTGCGCGCCCCCGGGTCTCCGTGTGTGTGTGTGCGCGCCCCCGGGTCTCCGTGTGTGTGTGTGCGCGCCCCCGGGTCTCCGTGTGTGTGTGTGCGCGCCCCCGGGTCTCCGTGTGTGTGTGTGCGCGCCCCCGGGTCTCCGTGTGTGTGTGTGCGCGCCCCCGGGTCTCCGTGTGTGTGTGTGCGCGCCCCCGGGTCTCCGTGTGTGTGTGTGCGCGCCCCCGGGTCTCCGTGTGTGTGTGTGCGCGCCCCCGGGTCTCCGTGTGTGTGTGTGCGCGCCCCCGGGTCTCCGTGTGTGTGTGTGCGCGCCCCCGGGTCTCCGTGTGTGTGTGTGCGCGCCCCCGGGTCTCCGTGTGTGTGTGTGCGCGCCCCCGGGTCTCCGTGTGTGTGTGTGCGCGCCCCCGGGTCTCCGTGTGTGTGTGTGCGCGCCCCCGGGTCTCCGTGTGTGTGTGTGCGCGCCCCCGGGTCTCCGTGTGTGTGTGTGCGCGCCCCCGGGTCTCCGTGTGTGTGTGTGCGCGCCCCCGGGTCTCCGTGTGTGTGTGTGCGCGCCCCCGGGTCTCCGTGTGTGTGTGTGCGCGCCCCCGGGTCTCCGTGTGTGTGTGTGCGCGCCCCCGGGTCTCCGTGTGTGTGTGTGCGCGCCCCCGGGTCTCCGTGTGTGTGTGTGCGCGCCCCCGGGTCTCCGTGTGTGTGTGTGCGCGCCCCCGGGTCTCCGTGTGTGTGTGTGCGCGCCCCCGGGTCTCCGTGTGTGTGTGTGCGCGCCCCCGGGTCTCCGTGTGTGTGTGTGCGCGCCCCCGGGTCTCCGTGTGTGTGTGTGCGCGCCCCCGGGTCTCCGTGTGTGTGTGTGCGCGCCCCCGGGTCTCCGTGTGTGTGTGTGCGCGCCCCCGGGTCTCCGTGTGTGTGTGTGCGCGCCCCCGGGTCTCCGTGTGTGTGTGTGCGCGCCCCCGGGTCTCCGTGTGTGTGTGTGCGCGCCCCCGGGTCTCCGTGTGTGTGTGTGCGCGCCCCCGGGTCTCCGTGTGTGTGTGTGCGCGCCCCCGGGTCTCCGTGTGTGTGTGTGCGCGCCCCCGGGTCTCCGTGTGTGTGTGTGCGCGCCCCCGGGTCTCCGTGTGTGTGTGTGCGCGCCCCCGGGTCTCCGTGTGTGTGTGTGCGCGCCCCCGGGTCTCCGTGTGTGTGTGTGCGCGCCCCCGGGTCTCCGTGTGTGTGTGTGCGCGCCCCCGGGTCTCCGTGTGTGTGTGTGCGCGCCCCCGGGTCTCCGTGTGTGTGTGTGCGCGCCCCCGGGTCTCCGTGTGTGTGTGTGCGCGCCCCCGGGTCTCCGTGTGTGTGTGTGCGCGCCCCCGGGTCTCCGTGTGTGTGTGTGCGCGCCCCCGGGTCTCCGTGTGTGTGTGTGCGCGCCCCCGGGTCTCCGTGTGTGTGTGTGCGCGCCCCCGGGTCTCCGTGTGTGTGTGTGCGCGCCCCCGGGTCTCCGTGTGTGTGTGTGCGCGCCCCCGGGTCTCCGTGTGTGTGTGTGCGCGCCCCCGGGTCTCCGTGTGTGTGTGTGCGCGCCCCCGGGTCTCCGTGTGTGTGTGTGCGCGCCCCCGGGTCTCCGTGTGTGTGTGTGCGCGCCCCCGGGTCTCCGTGTGTGTGTGTGCGCGCCCCCGGGTCTCCGTGTGTGTGTGTGCGCGCCCCCGGGTCTCCGTGTGTGTGTGTGCGCGCCCCCGGGTCTCCGTGTGTGTGTGTGCGCGCCCCCGGGTCTCCGTGTGTGTGTGTGCGCGCCCCCGGGTCTCCGTGTGTGTGTGTGCGCGCCCCCGGGTCTCCGTGTGTGTGTGTGCGCGCCCCCGGGTCTCCGTGTGTGTGTGTGCGCGCCCCCGGGTCTCCGTGTGTGTGTGTGCGCGCCCCCGGGTCTCCGTGTGTGTGTGTGCGCGCCCCCGGGTCTCCGTGTGTGTGTGTGCGCGCCCCCGGGTCTCCGTGTGTGTGTGTGCGCGCCCCCGGGTCTCCGTGTGTGTGTGTGCGCGCCCCCGGGTCTCCGTGTGTGTGTGTGCGCGCCCCCGGGTCTCCGTGTGTGTGTGTGCGCGCCCCCGGGTCTCCGTGTGTGTGTGTGCGCGCCCCCGGGTCTCCGTGTGTGTGTGTGCGCGCCCCCGGGTCTCCGTGTGTGTGTGTGCGCGCCCCCGGGTCTCCGTGTGTGTGTGTGCGCGCCCCCGGGTCTCCGTGTGTGTGTGTGCGCGCCCCCGGGTCTCCGTGTGTGTGTGTGCGCGCCCCCGGGTCTCCGTGTGTGTGTGTGCGCGCCCCCGGGTCTCCGTGTGTGTGTGTGCGCGCCCCCGGGTCTCCGTGTGTGTGTGTGCGCGCCCCCGGGTCTCCGTGTGTGTGTGTGCGCGCCCCCGGGTCTCCGTGTGTGTGTGTGCGCGCCCCCGGGTCTCCGTGTGTGTGTGTGCGCGCCCCCGGGTCTCCGTGTGTGTGTGTGCGCGCCCCCGGGTCTCCGTGTGTGTGTGTGCGCGCCCCCGGGTCTCCGTGTGTGTGTGTGCGCGCCCCCGGGTCTCCGTGTGTGTGTGTGCGCGCCCCCGGGTCTCCGTGTGTGTGTGTGCGCGCCCCCGGGTCTCCGTGTGTGTGTGTGCGCGCCCCCGGGTCTCCGTGTGTGTGTGTGCGCGCCCCCGGGTCTCCGTGTGTGTGTGTGCGCGCCCCCGGGTCTCCGTGTGTGTGTGTGCGCGCCCCCGGGTCTCCGTGTGTGTGTGTGCGCGCCCCCGGGTCTCCGTGTGTGTGTGTGCGCGCCCCCGGGTCTCCGTGTGTGTGTGTGCGCGCCCCCGGGTCTCCGTGTGTGTGTGTGCGCGCCCCCGGGTCTCCGTGTGTGTGTGTGCGCGCCCCCGGGTCTCCGTGTGTGTGTGTGCGCGCCCCCGGGTCTCCGTGTGTGTGTGTGCGCGCCCCCGGGTCTCCGTGTGTGTGTGTGCGCGCCCCCGGGTCTCCGTGTGTGTGTGTGCGCGCCCCCGGGTCTCCGTGTGTGTGTGTGCGCGCCCCCGGGTCTCCGTGTGTGTGTGTGCGCGCCCCCGGGTCTCCGTGTGTGTGTGTGCGCGCCCCCGGGTCTCCGTGTGTGTGTGTGCGCGCCCCCGGGTCTCCGTGTGTGTGTGTGCGCGCCCCCGGGTCTCCGTGTGTGTGTGTGCGCGCCCCCGGGTCTCCGTGTGTGTGTGTGCGCGCCCCCGGGTCTCCGTGTGTGTGTGTGCGCGCCCCCGGGTCTCCGTGTGTGTGTGTGCGCGCCCCCGGGTCTCCGTGTGTGTGTGTGCGCGCCCCCGGGTCTCCGTGTGTGTGTGTGCGCGCCCCCGGGTCTCCGTGTGTGTGTGTGCGCGCCCCCGGGTCTCCGTGTGTGTGTGTGCGCGCCCCCGGGTCTCCGTGTGTGTGTGTGCGCGCCCCCGGGTCTCCGTGTGTGTGTGTGCGCGCCCCCGGGTCTCCGTGTGTGTGTGTGCGCGCCCCCGGGTCTCCGTGTGTGTGTGTGCGCGCCCCCGGGTCTCCGTGTGTGTGTGTGCGCGCCCCCGGGTCTCCGTGTGTGTGTGTGCGCGCCCCCGGGTCTCCGTGTGTGTGTGTGCGCGCCCCCGGGTCTCCGTGTGTGTGTGTGCGCGCCCCCGGGTCTCCGTGTGTGTGTGTGCGCGCCCCCGGGTCTCCGTGTGTGTGTGTGCGCCCCCGGGTCTCCGTGTGTGACCCGGGTCTCCGCGTGTGCCCCGGGTCTCCGCGTGTGCCCCTGTGTTTCCGCGTGTGCCCCTGTGTTTCCGCGTGTGCCCCTGTGTTTCCGTGTGTGTCCTCTGTGCATCACCGTGTCTCCTGTGCACCTTCATGACACCTGTGTCTTCAGTCTCTGGCACGCTCCTGCAGTTGCTGGCACAGTCCATGTCTCGGGGACGGGGCCCCCTGGCCGTGACCACCACATGTTCATTATAACAGACACACGGATGTACGGAGGGGAGCTCTGTACCTTTTATATTTGATTTGTGATTAGCATCACACTGCAGTCTGTAGCATTGGCCTGACCGGCTCCTGAATTCTGCCGCTGTCCTGAGCTGACCATTCACCTAGATCGGGGGCGGGCAACGCCAGCTCTCCAGCTGTGCTTTAACTACAACCCCCATCATCTCTCTCCCTCTGGCAGTCACGTCTGTTACGGTCAGTCTTGCAATGCCTCATGGGGCTTGTAGTTCCACAACAGCTGGAGAGCCGGAGTTGCTCAGCCCCGGCCTACATGTTTCCGAGCAGTATTGATCCCTGACTAGCAGAAGTCATCAGATCGCTGACAGATGACGGAGTCCTCCTCCCCCGAGAGCTGTTACAGTTCAGCCGATCAATCGGAGTGATTATTACACTGGATCGTTGCTTATATTTAGGGCACGGCTTCTGAAATATTGGATGTGTCCCTGGGGGCCGTTCACTGGCCAACCCAACTGTGCCATGGACGTGAAAATCGGCTTTTTCAATGTAAACCATTTATATGCCGAACCAAAGAAGCTCCTGTCACTGAGTCGTGTCATTGCTGGCGCGTTCGCATTGCTGGCGCGTTCGCATTGCTGGCGCGTTCCCATTGCTGGCGCGTTCCCATTTCTGCGTGCACATTATGATATAGATCCTTGGTTCTCAACTGGTGGGTCGCGACCCCGTGTTCAGTGGGTCACCGCATGCCTTCCACGTTTCTAGGCGAGAGGTTCCTCAGCCTCCCCCTAGCGCAGCACTGTCAGTTCTCGCACCGAGCAGCCATTCACAATATGCTGCCCGGCGCCGAGTGTCATCTTGAGGTGGGCTGGGGCTATGGCCGCGTGGGAGCTTCATCCGTACATGCGTTGCTTACAGCTTCCTCGCGTGTCCGGTGGAGGCGCCTGGACCGGAGTGACGTCACATTCTGGCTCCCGGCACCTCTACAAGGTGCGTAAGGGAGCTGTACCAGCAATGCACATATGGATGGAGCTCCGTCACAGTACAGTAGCACACACTGGACCCCAGGCTGAGGATCCACTCCAGTTCTCAAGGTAGGGACACTGAGTGCATTTAAAACATTTTTTTTGGGGGGGGGAGGTGTCTGTGGGTGTGTGTCAGTGTGTTTTTGAGGGCCCGTTCACACTAGTACAGTGCGTTAATCGCACAGTCGCGTGTAATTAACGCACTGTGCCACGCAACTTCATGTACCGATTCTGGTGGGAGAGATGCATTGAATGGCACCCCAAACTCACCTCCCACCCACAGTTCTATTGCCCGCATCGGAAGGGGCGGTACCGCAATGCCATGCGTTCCATTGCAGTGGAGTTTGGGCCATGACTTAAAGTGACATTAAACCCTCAGATTTTTTAACATAAAACAATACTGTAATGTGCGCCTTACTGTAATCCATGGTAGTTTCCCTTCTCTTTGCTGCTCTTCCTTTTAAATCCGTATCTCTTCTCATGCTCGGGGAGAACTTCCCTTTGCAGCTGAGTGCCTCTTCCTGTAGTGCTGGCTCAGGTTGTGAACCTGCACACAGACACCATGTATCCATTCCTGAGACAAGGCAGTCTGCTGCAAAACAGAAGTTCTCCCCCAGCATGAGAAGAGATACAGATTTAAAAGGAAGAGCAGCAAAGAGAAGGGAAACTACCATGGATTACAGTAAGGCGCACATTACAGTATTGTTTTATGTTAAAAAATCTGAGGGTTTAATGTCACTTTAATGACCAGGACGAATGTGGGTCCTGAGGTTACACAGGTTGAGAACCATTGATATAGATAATTTGCAGCACAGGAACACATGGGGGGTGGGGGGGTGCATTGGGGGGCATTGCCTTAGATTTTCAATGCCCCCCCCAATGTTTATACACAGATCAGAGAAACACAACCGCCCCCCACACACGGCAAATCATATCCTGAACAACGCGCGTTACCTTGCAGTGGACACACACATCGAGGGCTCATTGAATACGAATAGGCGTCATGGATGCAACACGAGGTCAATGCGTGAATAGATCTCTATGCAGATCATGGCCGGTGGGAGGGAAGCAAGCAGTGGGCCGGCTCTAGGGAGGAGTTATGCAAATATCAAATTGCTTTGGTCGGTGTGGAGGAGTGGGCGGTCCTAGGTTAGGTTGTGTTTGCATGCAGAGCACCCTGGGTAGGCAGTCTGAAGATTTGGGGTTTAGGAGACCCCTGATGTCGCCATAAAGAGGACCTGTCATGTAAATTGGGGGGCTTTTTCGGTGTGGTTGTTTTTTGCGGGTGAGCGCAATTTAAAGGCTTGGCATGTTTGGTGTCTATTTACCCGACGTAACCCCCGTCTTTTATATTTTACTAACAAATTGGGGTGATAATAAATATTTCATTACATTTCATAGGGAAACAGGGTTTTTTTCAAAATGTACGGTATTTTTTCATTATATAGTAAAAAATAGCCGCCCCCCCTCCAGTGGTGATTAAATATCACCAAAATAAAGCTCTATGTGTCCCCAAAAAATGGTATAAAATTCATGTCAGTACAGCGCTGCATGACGGAATAAATGTCTGTCAAATAACTCAGCGGTGAAGAATGGCCCGGAGAGGAAGGGGGTGTAACACACCGGTCTTCAAGAGGTTAAATGTCCTATTCACAGCCCCCCCGTGTCCTCTCTCTGCTGCCCCCCGATAACTTGTCTCTTCTCTCTCATTGACAGAGCTCTGGAAACTGGGATAACTTGTGGCCTGACAACTCTTCTCCTCTCCCCGAGATGTCCAACCATTTACAATGAACAGCAAGGATTGCGCCGAGCTCTCAGGTGAGACCGCAGCGCCTCTGCACTCGGGGTGTACGGGCGAGAGGACGATTTACCTTCGGGTTGTGTAAATAAACAGACAGAAGATATATTTGCATTTTGCTGTTCCTGAGAGCCAAAGATAACTAGACGAATGTTCCCATTAAAGGGGCCCCGACCTGGAAATACTTCCCCTGCTAAGCTGTGCTGAAAGAGCTGCTTCTATAGGCCGATACCCCGGAGCTCCGTGTGTTGGCTCAGCTGAGGGGCCACTACGATGTACGCTCCATAATACAGATCTGTAATTATACTGTTCCCACTGCCAGTGACCCGGCTTGCTGTGGTTCCACTACCTAAAACCCGTCCTTGGATGCCCCCCACATTTTAATTCATTTTTTTCAGTTGTCATTCACATGACAGACATGGTCCTCCCTCCTTTTTTGTTCACTGCAGCGGTCTCCTCCATCTTTACAGGGAGCTGCAGGAACCACCTCTCCCAGTCAGCACTAGATAGCTGTAGGGACCTCTTCTCCGATTATCACTAGAGGGAGCTGCAGGGACCTCCTCTCCCAGTCACCACTAGAGGGAGCTGCAGGGACCTCCTCTCCCAGTCACCACTAGAGGGAGCTGCAGGGACCCCCCTCTCCGATTATCGCTAGAGGAAGCTGTAGGGACCTCTTCTCCCACCATCACTAGAGAGCTGTAGGGACCTCTTCTCCCACCATCACTAGAGAGCTGTAGGGACCTCTTCTCCGAATATCACTAGAGGGAGCTGCAGGGAAGGCACACTGACTGATCATCTTTATTTCTCCCTGGCAGAAAACGGCCACCACATCAAGGTTTTTCTACCCAAGAAGCTGCTGGAGTGTTTACCCAAGTGTACTACTTTACCGAAGGAGAGGCTGCGCTGGAACACTAATGAGGTACGGAGCTTCCACTGCGACCAGTCACTACAAGGAGAACTCTGTAGTCCACCCAATAGGGCTGTACACTCCCTACACATGGTTATTCATAATAACGGGTCTGTCCACCCAAAACAGTAATTGTCAGGGACTCGTTTGGTGAGATCACTGTGCTGAGTTCCCGGGTCTGTACACCCGCTGTGCCCATTTATGAGGAGCTCCCACCATCCCTGTGCTGAGTTCCCGGATCTGTACACCCGCTGTGCCCATTTATGAGGAGTTCCCACCATCCCTGTGCTGAGTTCCCGGGTCTGTACACCCGCTGTGCCCATTATGAGGGGCTCCCGCCATCCCTGTGCTGAGTTCCCGGGTCTGTACACCTGCTGTGCCCATTATGAGGGGCTCCCACCATCCCTGTGCTGAGTTCCCGGGTCTGTACACCCGCTGTGCCCATTATGAGGAGCTCCCACCATCCCTGTGCTGAGTTCCCGGGTCTATACACCCGCTGTGCCCATTATGAGGAGCTCCCACCATCCCTTTGCTGGATTTTATATTTCCTTTATCTTTTGGAGAACGTAACAGGAAGAGCTGGAACAGATAAAGGTGGGTGGGGACCCAACTCCCAGGTGGACAGGATCAGAGCCGGGAAATATGGCAGAGATCTCACTGTTGGAGTATCCAAGACACATAAGATGTTGGGGGCTGACTCGGCCCACCCAGCTACATCTATCTAAAGCACCACTTTCAGGGTGGAGTGACCCTTTTAAAGGGAGAAATACATAGGCTCTTATTGCTTCCCTAACATCCAGAGGTCTGCAGTATAAGTTTCCATGTTTCTCTCATGACAGGTCCCCTTTATTACAGTCCTGTGTGACAATACACCTTTGTCTTCTCTGTATCATTGTGACATGTGACTCCTCCTCCGTCTCACTTTACTTACAGCTATTTCTGTGTGTTTTCCGCAGGAGATCGCCTCTTACCTTATTACCTTTGAGAAACATGACGAATGGCTTTCTTGTGCCCCCAAAACCAGGTACGGTGACCCCCAATTTATCCTTCTCCTCAGTGCCTGCGTGACATTGCTGAGTGGCCCTTTAAAAGATAACTAAAAGTTTGTATTTTTTTGTCCTTCAAAGTGGAGCTCTCTGTTTTATTGAACCCCCTCCTCCCTGTATATGTCCCCAAGGTCGGGGCCAGGCACCAGGCACTTGCCCGAGATCAGCACTGTCACTACGCATGGAGGGGGAGGGGGACATGTCAGCTTGGGGTTCGGCACCAGGCACTTGCCCGAGACTAGCACTGTCACTACGCATGGAGGGGGGCATTTCAGCTTGGGGTTCGGCCCCAGGCACTTGCCCGAGACTAGCACTGTCACTACGCATGGAGGGGGGCATTTCAGCTTGGGGTTCGGCCCCAGGCACTTGCCCGAGACTAGCACTGTCACTACGCATGGAGGGGGGCATTTCAGCTTGGGGTTCGGCCCCAGGCACTTGCCCGAGACTAGCACTGTCACTACGCATGGAGGGGGGCATTTCAGCTTGGGGTTCGGCCCCAGGCACTTGCCCGAGACTAGCACTGTCACTACGCATGGAGGGGGGCATTTCAGCTTGGGGTTCGGCCCCAGGCACTTGCCCGAGACTAGCACTGTCACTACGCATGGAGGGGGGCATTTCAGCTTGGGGTTCGGCCCCAGGCACTTGCCCGAGACTAGCACTGTCACTACGCATGGAGGGGGGCATTTCAGCTTGGGGTTCGGCCCCAGGCACTTGCCCGAGACTAGCACTGTCACTACGCATGGAGGGGGGCATTTCAGCTTGGGGTTCGGCCCCAGGCACTTGCCCGAGACTAGCACTGTCACTACGCATGGAGGGGGGCATTTCAGCTTGGGGTTCGGCCCCAGGCACTTGCCCGAGACTAGCACTGTCACTACGCATGGAGGGGGGCATTTCAGCTTGGGGTTCGGCCCCAGGCACTTGCCCGAGACTAGCACTGTCACTACGCATGGAGGGGGGCATTTCAGCTTGGGGTTCGGCCCCAGGCACTTGCCCGAGACTAGCACTGTCACTACGCATGGAGGGGGGCATTTCAGCTTGGGGTTCGGCCCCAGGCACTTGCCCGAGACTAGCACTGTCACTACGCATGGAGGGGGGCATTTCAGCTTGGGGTTCGGCCCCAGGCACTTGCCCGAGACTAGCACTGTCACTACGCATGGAGGGGGGCATTTCAGCTTGGGGTTCGGCCCCAGGCACTTGCCCGAGACTAGCACTGTCACTACGCATGGAGGGGGGCATTTCAGCTTGGGGTTCGGCCCCAGGCACTTGCCCGAGACTAGCACTGTCACTACGCATGGAGGGGGGCATGTCAGCTTGGGGTTCGGCACCAGGCACTTGCCCGAGACCAGCACTGTCACTATGCATGGAGGTGGAGGGGGACATGTCAGCTTGGGGTTCGGCACCAGGCACTTGCCCGAGACCAGCACTGTCACTATGCATGGAGGGGGAGGGGGGCATGTCAGCTTGGGGTTCGGCACCAGGCACTTGCCCGAGACCAGCACTGTCACTATGCATGGAGGGGGACATGTCAGCTTGGGGTTCGGCACCAGGCACTTGCCCGAGACCAGCACTGTCGCTGTGCATGGAGGGGGGCATGTCAGCTTGGGGTCTGGCACAAGTCACTTGCCCGAGATGAGCACTGTCACTATGCATGCAGGGGGAGGGGGGCATGCATAGTCCGGCACCAGGCACTTACCTGAGGCAAGCACTGTCACTACGCATGCAGGGGGAGGGGGGCATGTCATCTTGGGGTCTGGCACCAGGCACTTGCCCGAGACTAGCACTGTCACTATGCATGGAGGTGGAGGGGGACATGTCAGCTTGGGGTTCGGGACCAGGCACTTGCCCGAGACCAGCACTGTCACTATGCATGGAGGGGGAGGGGGGCATGTCAGCTTGGGGTTCGGCGCCAGGCACTTGCCCGAGACCAGCACTGTCGCTGTGCAAGGAGGGGGGCATGTCAGCTTGGGGTTCGGCGCCAGGCACTTGCCCGAGACCAGCACTGTCGCTGTGCAAGGAGGGGGGCATGTCAGCTTGGGGTTCGGCGCCAGGCACTTGCCCGAGACCAGCACTGTCGCTGTGCAAGGAGGGGGGCATGTCAGCTTGGGGTTCGGCGCCAGGCACTTGCCCGAGACTAGCACTTTCACTACGCATGGAGGGGGAGGGGGGCATGTCAGCTTGGTGTTCGGCACCAGGCACTTGCCCGAGACCAGCACTGTCGCTGTGCAAGGAGGGGGGCATGTCAGCTTGGGGTTCGGCACCAGGCACTTGCCCGAGACCAGCACTGTCGCTGTGCAAGGAGGGGGGCATGTCAGCTTGGGGTTCGGCACCAGGCACTTGCCCGAGACCAGCACTGTCGCTGTGCAAGGAGGGGGGCATGTCAGCTTGGGGTTCGGCACCAGGCACTTGCCCGAGACCAGCACTGTCGCTGTGCAAGGAGGGGGGCATGTCAGCTTGGGGTTCGGCACCAGGCACTTGCCCGAGACCAGCACTGTCGCTGTGCAAGGAGGGGGGCATGTCAGCTTGGGGTTCGGCACCAGGCACTTGCCCGAGACCAGCACTGTCGCTGTGCAAGGAGGGGGGCATGTCAGCTTGGGGTTCGGCACCAGGCACTTGCCCGAGACCAGCACTGTCGCTGTGCAAGGAGGGGGGCATGTCAGCTTGGGGTTCGGCACCAGGCACTTGCCCGAGACCAGCACTGTCGCTGTGCAAGGAGGGGGGCATGTCAGCTTGGGGTTCGGCACCAGGCACTTGCCCGAGACCAGCACTGTCGCTGTGCAAGGAGGGGGGCATGTCAGCTTGGGGTTCGGCACCAGGCACTTGCCCGAGACCAGCACTGTCGCTGTGCAAGGAGGGGGGCATGTCAGCTTGGGGTTCGGCACCAGGCACTTGCCCGAGACCAGCACTGTCACTACGCATGGAGGGGGGCATGTCAGCTTGGGGTTCGGCACCAGGCACTTCCCTGAGACCAGCACTGTCACTACGCATGGAGGGGGAGGGGGGCATGTCAGCTTGGGGAAGTTCCATGTATT
>NW_017308347.1:174473-179411 GCF_000935625.1 Nanorana parkeri | reverse complement strand
GGCAAATAGGAGCTGGAGCTAAAAAAAAGGAACACCCAAAATTGGGCTTATCACACGATGTGCCTGCCTGAATATTCAGACTTAAATGTTATATCCTCCCGGTCTTAGCTACTAGAGATGTATATTCACCCCCTTGTTTAGCTTTAGGTTCCTGGTCTTCATTCTCATGATGTGCTGGGTCCTCTTATGGTCAATACGGTGACTATGACACCTTGCACTCACAGTCCGTCTTTAGGCTTCCACGTTGAATAACAACCCAGAAATCTAAGGGGGGCACCTAGTGATGACGGAGAGTATTGTAGCCAATAGAGAGACTTGTAGTATGTTTATGGTTTTCTAATGACGGGTTCACTTTAAGTCTTCCATCTGATGAATTCTTTTTGGGTGGTCAGGTGGGATTTAAGCTCCACCCCCATAAATCTCAAGCGTCACGTGATTTAAAACGTCTCCTCATCTCTCTTGCAGACCACAGAACGGTTCCATCATCCTTTACAACCGCAAGAAGGTGAAATACCGCAAAGATGGCTACTGCTGGAAGAAGAGGAAAGACGGCAAGACCACGCGGGAAGACCACATGAAGCTGAAGGTGCAGGGCATGGAGGTGAGTCTGCCGTCGGTCTCAGTGGACACGGTCTTATGACGGAGAGGATGGATATTGAGAAAAGGGATCGGAGGAAGGCAAGGGGTGTATATAAATCTCTGGCAGGGGGGTGTATATAAATCTCTGGCAGGGGGGTGTATATAAATCTCTGGCAGGGGGGTGTATATAAATCTCTGGCAGGGGGGTGTATATAAATCTCTGGCAGGGGGGTGTATATAAATCTCTGGCAGGGGGGTGTATATAAATCTCTGACAGGGGGGTGTATATAAATGGCAGGGGGGCGTATATAAATCTCTGGCAGGGGGGCGTATATAAATCTCTGGCAGGGGGGTGTATATAAATCTCTGGTCTCCAGTAGACTTTTATGATGAAATTGACCATCAATTCCGACCAGAACTTCCTTTGTACATTAAAAATGTCATTATTGTTTTTGTTAAAACTTCCTCGTTTCAAAGTAAGTTACCTTTTGGAAATTCTGTGATGTCATCGCTTGTATGGACATGGCGCAGCTATGCCTGGGCACCCTAGGAAGTGCCTACGTCACTACCTCTCCCTGGGCAGTGCGGCTGGAAGAACCTGCAATGCTCATCCATTGTGCTCAATTACTAAGCCTGCCAACCTATTCCGCAGAGGTAAATGGGCGTAACAGACCAACAGCCTCCTGTCCTGTCAATCATATTACTTGGTCTTGGTCGGCGGGCGAGACCAGGAGTCTCCTGTCAATCATATTACTATGTCTTGGTGGGCGGGAGAAGCCAGGAGTCTCCTCTCCTGTCAATCATATTACAAGGTCTTGGTGGGGGAGGGGGGGAAGACCAGGAGTCTCCTCTCCTGTCAATCATATTACTATGTCTTGGTCGGCGGGCGAGACCAGGAGTCTCCTGTCCTGTCAATCATATTACTATGTCTTGGTCGGCGGGACAGACCAGGAGTCTCCTGTCCTGTCAATCATATTACTATGTCTTGGTGGGCGGGAGAAGCCAGGAGTCTCCTGTCCTGTCAATCATATTACTAGGTCTTGGTCGGCGGGACAGACCAGGAGTCTCCTGTCCTGTCAATCATATTACTAGGTCTTGCTCGGCGGGACAGACCAGGAGTCTCCTGTCCTGTCAATCATATTACTATGTCTTGGTGGGCGGGAGAAGCCAGGAGTCTCCTGTCCTGTCAATCATATTACTAGGTCTTGGTCGGCGGGACAGACCAGGAGTCTCCTGTCCTGTCAATCATATTACTAGGTCTTGCTCGGCGGGACAGACCAGGAGTCTCCTGTCCTGTCAATCATATTACTATGTCTTGGTCGGCGGGACAGACCAGGAGCCCTTATGCATGATATATGGCGTGGATTCTCAGTGGCTGCACCATTGTTTGCAATATAAGAAATTGACGGTAGGAATAAAATTTTTGACAGTGCTACAAAATGTCTTCCCGGAGTTCAGCTATAAGTGTGACTCTTGTGTCTCCGCAGTGTCTGTACGGGTGCTACGTCCACTCGTCCATCGTCCCCACCTTTCACCGCCGCTGCTACTGGCTCCTGCAGGTGAGTGCCTCATCCCAGGCCCAATCAGACGCTTTACTCCATATCCTTCACCGGTTTGCTTTTTTTTTATTGTTCCTTTTGTATTAACATGTTGAACTTTTAAAGCTGAACTCCAGGAAAATATTGATAGGAGGGAGAGCACAAAGAGATGAGTCTATCACTGTGCTACTTGACAGGCTTGGGGCAGGTCCATCACAACCTGAGCTCAGATCAAGAGGGTTCAATGATGCTGGACATTGTGCAACCCAGAAGACTTACTGAACTTGTGAAAAGGAGGTGCGGACCAATCAGCCATGGTCTGGCAAAGTAAAATAACAAACCCATATGGGGTGAAGAGCAGGACCTGCCAGTAAGAACAGAGTTCTAGTGATCTTTTCCAGCTGCTTATCTGTTGGGTCCTTAAAGGAGAACTATGAGGGGGGTGCTTTTCCCTCACCTCATAGTTCTAGCCGACCTGTGACAATGAGACTGTCACAGGTCGGCTCAGTAGATCGGGAGGTGAGCGAACACATACCAGCGTTCGCTCACCTCTCAATCCTGTCACGGCTCTCTGCCGTGACAGGGGATGGATTCCCCCCTCCCCGCTCCGATCCTCCAACGCTGACTGGCAGAACGGACGGGGGAGGGGGCGGGTACAGCTGGCTCTGCCTCTAGATAGGCAGAGCCAGCTGTCACTCACGCAGCTGGGCGGATCCCGTTGTCTAAGTCAGGATCCGCTCCGGCTGCGGCGTCTCAGTATATAAGGAGCTGTGGCTCGCGGTATACTGAGCTTAGGGTAACGGGAGGACGTTAGTTTGTGTCCTCCCGTTACCCTAAGGAGAACTATGGGGAAAAACACTGACCCCATAGTTCTCCTTTAAAGACGGGCAAATCCTCCCGGGTACGGTAGTTACCTTGATGAAGTGGGACAACGCCGCATCCACAGTGGAGATAACTCTCTTTTGCACAAAATCCTCCCTAAATAGTTTCAAGGCTAACAAGCATTAGGCCCCGTTCCCACTGCGCGATATGCATATCGCGCGACATCGCGAGATTTGCCGCGCGATGTCGCGTTCAAGCTTGCATTGAGCAAGCTTGAATCGCGGCTAAATCCGCTCAAAAAAGGGTCCTGCTGTAGCGACACACGACCCGCTACAGCAGGACCCTTTGCCCCATTGGATTGCATTGGAGCGCGATATCGCGCGGTAATTTGCCGCGATATCGCGGGAATTACCGCGCGATAAATCGCTCAATGTGAACGGGGTCTTAGGGTGGAGTAAACGGCTTTTCGGGATGTTTCCAGTCTCTGTAGAAAATGAGTTGGAACAGTGGGTGCAATGGGAAGATCTTTGCAGTCTTAGGGGCTCTAAAGGGCAGCTGGGGGTCAATGGCTAGAGATGGCCAAAGTCATTGTAGGGGGGCAGCATGAACCTGCCGAAGATCAGTGTTCTTGTGGATCTATGCAAGAAGAAGCAGATGCAGGGGATGCTCCTTGACTCTGTATGGTGGGAAAGAGCTGAGGCAATGCTGGTGCTAGGAGGGGTTATCCTGGGCGGTCCTGCAGTTCATTTTGTTTGCCAGTGTCCAATCCTTCTGTAGGCAGCAGTATAACCCGAAGGTAATTGATTTCCTGTGTCTTTCAATGGGTGAGATAGAAAAACATGTTTGGAAAGAGACCCTGCCTCAGGGCAGTTGGTCTTCTTCTTTTTTTTCTTCTTTGTGGTATTGAAGGACAACAAGCTGTTCTGTAAATGTTCCCCTCACCCCCTCGGGGTGGCAGCCACATACATATATATACTAAACATTAATCACTGCTCCCTGGTTCTTAAAGAAGAAGGTCCCAGCCATGCTGTTCATCCCACACTTTCCTATAACTGCTCCATACCCGACATAGGAATGCATGGGCTGAGTGGGCGCGTATGTGCATTAGGGTATGGCCACGGCAAAGCTTTATTTTGCTGCGAAGACTGTTCGTCACAAGGTAGGGCCACCCAGTAAAGAGCTCTGAGGGGAACCTAAAGGTAAGTACTCTGATAAGCGGCTTCCACTTGGGGTGGGGGTGTTGGGGATGTGGAATGGATAAAGGCCAACATTCCCCCCAAAAAAGATATAGAGATGAACTAGAGGTGGGTCCATACCTCCATACCTTGCTGCCTTTTGTGCGGCCACTAGGTGTCCTCATCACATCGTCTGCTTCCCCCTCTGTCCTGTAGCGGAGGTGGTATTGTAAGCTGACCATATGGGGCACAATGTCTGCAACCAATGCAACTCAAGTTTCTAGTTAATAAGGTTTAAGGATAAGGGGTATCGCTTTGTACAGCGGTCAGCTTCTATATTTCTGTCATTTTCCCCTTTCCCAAATCTATAACATTCTTCTGCATTCCGTCACCTCTCCTCCTGTGCTGTGACACCCATTGCTTTTTTTTTTTTTTTTTTTTTTTGTCTCAGAACCCCGACATTGTTCTGGTCCACTATCTCAATGTTCCGGCCATCGAGGACTGCGGGAAGATCTGCGGCCCTATTCTCTGCTCCACCAGCAGCGACCGCAAGGAATGGATGAAATGGAGCAAAGAGGAATTGATCAGTCAGCTCAAACCTATGTGTAAGAACCAAGAGTCGGGGGGTGCAGAGGACCATTCACTCATAACTGTGTGTAAGAACCAAGAGCCGGGGGGTGCAGAGGGACATTCACTCATAACTGTGTGTAAGAACCAAGAGCCGGGGGGTGCAGAGGACCATTCACTCATAACTGTGTGTAAGAACCAAGAGCCGGGGGGTGCAGAGGACCATTCACTCATAACTGTGTGTAAGAACCAAGAGC
>NW_017308347.1:173383-174424 GCF_000935625.1 Nanorana parkeri | reverse complement strand
GTGGAGAAGAGCCAAGAGCTGGGGGGTGCAGAGGGCCATTCACTCATAACTGTGTGTAAGAACCAAGAGCCGGGGGGTGCAGAGGGCCATTCACTCAAACCTATATAAAAACCAAGAGCCAGGGGGTTGCAGGGGGCCTTTCACTTAAACCTGTGTGTAAGAACCAAGACCCTGGGATGGTTCACTGAGGGCCATTCACTCACACCTATGTGTAAGAACCAGGGGCCGGAGGATGCTGAGGGCCATTTGTCTGATTGTACTACTCAAATTTCCAATTAGCCTCTCTCTGTCTATTCTGGCCTAGGTCATTGGGGAAAGATGACGGAAGGTCACATGGCTCTGACCTATATGAGGTCACCAGTTTGCCTCTTTCTGTCTCCTCCGCAGTTCACGGCATTAAATGGTCCTGCAGCAACGGAAATGGAACAAGCGAATTCTCCATAGAGCAGCTGGTGCAGCAGACGCTGGAGACGCACCAAGCCAAGCCGCCTCCTCGCACTCACACATGTCTGTGTAACACCAATCTGGGTGAGTGCGTGACATCTCGTGCACCCCCCAGGAGCGGGGGATCCCTTTCTTCTTCTGGTAATGTCTAATTACTGTCTATGCTGACCCAGCTCCGCTACCCCTCTCCTCACCTTCTGAAATAACCTTTATTGCAACTCCTGGGCACAGAGTGACAGGTTTGCTGGGACTGCCGACATCACATCCAAGATGGCCGCACCCAATAGCAGTCTCAGGGCTTTTGGATGTGAACACAAGGGAGTCTCTTACAGGTAAATACCATGTAACATACATGAAATGCACATGTAATCATATGGGAAGTATGTTGTGGAATTGAATGGTCTGGTGACAGGATCTCCTTAAAGGAGAACTATGAGGGGGGTGCTTTTCACTCACCTCACAGTTCTAGCCGACCTGTGACAATGAGACTGTCACAGGTCGGTTCAGCAGATCGGGAGGTGAGCGAACACATACCGGCGTTCGCTCACCTCTCGATCCTGTCACGGCTCTCTGCCGTGACAGGGGAGGGGCTGGATT
>NW_017308347.1:161879-173323 GCF_000935625.1 Nanorana parkeri | reverse complement strand
ACTGTCACAGGTCGGCTCAGTAGATCGGGAAGTGAGCGAACACATACCGACGTTCGCTCACTTCTCGATCCTGCCCCGCCTCTCTGCCGTGACAGGGGAGGGGCTGGATTCCCCACTCCCCGCTCCGATCCTCCAGCGCTGACTGGCGGAACGGACGGGGGAGGGGGCGGGTACAGCTCTAGATAGGCAGAACCAGCTGTCACTCACGCAGCTGGGCGGATCCAGACACAATTGTCGGGATCCACTCCGGCTGCGGCGTCTCAGTATATAGGGAGCTGTAGCTCGCTATATACTGAGCGTAGGGTGACGGGAGGACGCTAGTTTGTGTCCTCCCGTTACCCTGAGGAGAACTATGGGGAAAAGCCCTGACCCCATAGTTCTCCTTTAAGTCAGGGCTGGACATATCCCAGAAGCCATGATCCTTCACAATTACAGCTGGCGCCTATCTTTTGAGGTTTCCTCTAGCTTTAATCAATGGAGCTGGCTCCTAAAAAATAACCCTGCTGGCTCCGTGATTGGACGGGCTGGCTCCTGACACCCATATTAACCACTTGCTGCTCGGAGCAATTTCTTACATTTGCACACACAGGATAAAATCTGAATTTTTGGCTAGAAAAGAGCTGCAGACCCCCAAACAATGAGATATTTTCTGTAAGCAGAAGCTCTGTAGAATAAAAAGTTGCAATTTTTTATGTCGCGCAGTATTTGCGCAAATGTTCATCAAACCGGTATTTTTAAGATAAAATACACTAAAGTGAAATTTAGTGCACAGAAACAGAATATAATACCCAATTTTTTGGGTAAAATATAACATTTGGGGTCACGTCGGGTAAATCGATACCAAACATGTCAAGCCTTAAAATTCTGTGCGTCCGTGAAACCGCAAAAAACTGCAATACTCAGAATTTCCCACAGGCGACGCTTTAAACGCTTTTACGGCTCATCAGTTTGGTGCTAACAGTGATTGATGGGCCGCGAATTATTGCTTTCAATCCGACGCTCGTGACAATATGTAACGTGTGGCACAATGTTCCTTTCTGCACGTAGGCGCATCTGACGCGTGTTTGCGTTTTATGTGGGGGGCGGGGGGCTTTAAAAAAAAATTTTTTTTTTATTTTCTTTTATCTGTTAATTTGATTTTTACAATTTTCTTTTTTTTACACTCAACTTTATTGCTATCACACAGTGGCTAGCAATCCCCTATGTAATAGCAAATATCATTTTTATTATTATACAGGATTTATATAGCGCCAACAATTTGCTCGGCACTTTACAAAATAGTGGAGACCGTACAGTTACAATACAATTTACAATACAGTTTCAGAACAATAGGTTTGGGAGGGCCCTTCTCGTGAGAGCTTACAATCTAGTAGGAGGGGCCAGTGATACAAAAGGTAATCATTGTTTGGATTGAGTTATTGGAGGAAGTAAAAGGCAGTTATGTTGAGATGAGGTAGGCTTCCCTGAAGAGATGGGTTTTTAAGGTGACTGGTCCTCTTTATGGAGACATCAGAGGTCTTTCAGACCCCTAATGTCAGCTAGGGTCCCCAAAGAAGCTGAGGAAGGAGAGCTCTGCTTCATCAGCTTCTTCTTCTGGGTAAGACGTACACTGTACGTCTCCCGTCACGAAGGGGTTAAACAGCAATCGTCTCATGTTTAAAACGGTACCAAGAACACGTCTGCAGTAGCCGTGTTCACGGTATACCCACTTCCAGCGCATGACGTATATTTAAGTGAACCCGGTTGAAGGTGTTAATTTATCCACCCCTGTAGATTTTGACCCCCGACCTTCCCCCTCCTCCTTGCTGCTGGCTGTGCAGGATGCTGAATATGAGAGACCGCATCTTATTGAGGCAAATGCATTGATTTGGAGGCACGAGCAGCCAATCGGTACTTCTGGCTGGCACAGATCGGGCCCCTCACTGTGCCACTCCGAGATCATTCAACACCTGCATTGCCATCTTCAAATCGCCAGCGTCAAGACGGAGGAAGTGCGGTCCACCGATGTGCTGAAGTTGGATCCTGCTGGTTATGTACTAATAGGCAGGACCCGGGCATGTACTAATAGGCAGGACCCGGGCATGTACTAATAGGCAGGACCCGGGCATGTACTAATAGGCAGGGCCCGGGCATGTACTAATAGGCAGGGCCCGGGCATGTACTAATAGGCAGGACCCGGGCATGTACTAATAGGCAGGGCCCGGGCATGTACTAATAGGCAGGGCCCGGGCATTTTTCTGCTGCATTCAGTGGCCTTTCCATATATCTCTATGGAGAATATTCCGGAGGGAACGGGATGGAGCGGATCTCCGGAGTGATGTCACAAGCAGAGGCGGGCTGAAAAGCCAAGCTCTGTTCTTTCCATGGCAGTGTAATTGTTGGCTAATGGCAATAGTCATGGGATTAGCAATTAACCTGTTGCCGCTGGTGGCCATAGGTACATATGGAGGACAGCGTGAGGTCCTTAAAGTGATATTAAAGCCACATTTTTTTTACATTTCTCCTTTTGCTGGAGGCTGTTGTTTGTTTTTTAAAGTTCTTCATTCCTCGTTTTCTATTGGGTCTCCGCCATGCTCTTCCCCCCGCCCCCTGCACGGGTGCCTCCGTCGTTCTAATGGAGGCACCCGTGCCCGCAGCGGCTGTGTGCGTCCATAGACACACATAGCCCTGTGGCAGGCCACGCCCCTTCCCTTTTTGATTGATGGCAGAAGGAGCCTATGGCTCCTCTGCCATCAGTATCCTCCCCCCCGCAACCCGGAGGTTCGGGGTACGGAGGATCGCTTCGGGAACGGCGGCGGGGACGGGCGCAGTTGACAGGTTAGTGTGGGGGAGACTGGGGAGGACTGAGGTAGAAAAAAGGTCCTGGGCCGTTTTTACCCTGATGCAGAGAATGCATTGAGGTAAAAAAAAGGCCAGACCCTCATACTACTTTAATGCTGTGCTGCCACATGTATGCAGACAGCCGACATTGCACTTTTGTGCTGGGATCACGCTCAATTGCGTGCGCCCAGCATTGTCACCGACCGCTCCCATTCACATATCAATTGTTGGGAGCTGGGCGAAGGCCTCCTGGTCACATGATTGTAGTGATCACATGATTGGGAATACCAGGAAACGTCTCATGATTTGTGTAGTGTCTGGGCATTTCTGGGCAGTGAGAAGGGACTAATGGGTAATGTTATCTCCGCCCACACCATGGCGGCGATCCTGTGGCCTACAAGTTTAGAACTAGAAGGGGGTCGGTCGGTAGGCGTGACTGGACAGGAGTCATTGCATCCCGGTCACTTTCTGTGTGGTGAATGTCAACATTCACCCCTGCGGTCTCTTGGACTACAGAGGGGAGTACAAAGGACATTGCGGAGAGCAGAAATAAGCTTAGTCACATGTCACGTTCTTACTATTTGCCGGCCTGACTCCACTAGATGACGATAATATAAATCATGTTATAACCATGACCCAAATGTATCCCAACACTGCCTGTCCCTCTTTAGATCATGTCCCAGCATTTATTTTTTCTTTCACCTTGATCCTGTGGCATGAAACAGCTTGTATCCCCCCCTGTCACATCCCCCCCTGGGCTTGTAAGATTTTTGGCTACTAAGAGCCCTTTTCCTAATACACAAGTACACCCCCAGAATGACATCTCCCAAGAGCCCTTTCCCTACTTGCAGTGTGTAGGCAAGCTTTTGGGAGTCGCCATCCTCTATTGTTCCCCGATACTTCATAGACCGCGTACCCTGAGACTCCCATTCTCTGAGTAGACCATATTTTCTATGGGAAGAATGGAGGGTTCGGTCTTTAGGATGAGGCACTGAGGACACTGATAGAAGCAAGGAGTGGTGGTAATGAGATATAGTGGTGTATGTGGGTCGGCATTGGCCTTTATAATGAAACCATACACAGGTCCAACTTTGTGAGATAATGTATTGGGAGCTCAGCATTGTCCAGCACCCAGGGGACCATTGACTGATGTGTTTCTCCCTAAATAGGGATTAAAGGAGAACTATGGGGGTCAGGGCATAGTTCTCCTAAGGGTCACAGGAGGACATAAACTAGCGTCCTCCCGTCACCCAAAGCTCAGTATACCGCGAGCTACAGCTCCCTATATACTGAGACCGCCGCAGCCGGGACGGATCCCGACATTGCTGTCGAGATCCACCCAGCTGCGGGATTGACAGCTGGCTCTGCCTATCTAGAGGCAGAGCCAGCTGTGCCCGCCCCCTCCCCCGTCCGTTCCTCCAGTCAGCGCTGGAGGATCGGGGAGGGGGGAATCCCTGCAGGGAGCCGTGAGTGACAGTCACGGCTCTCTGCAGGGATAGATCGAGAAGTGAGCGCGCGCCGGTATGTGTTCACTCACTTTCCAATCTACTCAGCCGACCTGTGACAGTTTCATTGTCACAGGTCGGCTCAGATTATGAGGCTGGGGGAAAATCACTCGCCTCATAGTTCTCCTTTTAATGATGGTATCTATGGATAAGCCCAATGTCAGGCAGAGGGTGTGATCTAGTGGCGGTGGGGGTTTTGCCAATACTGGGTTCCTGGTAACCTATATACGCTCACTGGAATATCTATGTTGGGTGGTGTTTGTATTTTCGGTTAACACAGTGGCCAGTTGGGAACAGAGCACTGAGCCTAAACCACAACCTGAACAGGTGCCTCTCTCATAGAGTACTTATGACAGCACGGGAAAGGGGTGCGGGGTTGGAGCTTTTTTCCTGTCCCCTTAAGGACGCTTTCCACCAACTCGTAGAGAAACTTTGTGTAAAAGTAGTAAACTCTCTGACTTTTTGTTTCCTGTTAGGGTCGGCGGGGGGCGCTCCTCACAAATGCACCAGTACGAAGCACCGCATCATCTCTCCAAAGGTGGAGCCTCGACTGTGCCCGTTCCCAGCCCTCACCGAGGTCCAGAACATTTCATCATCCTCGGCAGAGCCAGACCAAGGCAAAGACCGGAGGCCAGGAAATAAGTGTAGCAAGACGCCTTCTGGGAATGACCCCAGCTCTTCACATTCCTTCCCCCCACTCCCCGACACCACCCAGACCTCCCCGCCTCTGGCTCTCACCAATGGCTTCTACACTGACCGAGAACTGGCTGGGGTTACCATAACCACCACCCCAGGTGTTCCCGGCATCAGCGCAGTGCTAGTGATGACCGGAATCCCCGAAAAGCCTCTGACATTGACGCCAAGCCAGCATCTGATGCCTGCTGATTCTGGAACTCAGCCTGCCGCTATACCTGTCGGTATTTCCCTTTTGCCCTCACCCGTGGAGGGTCTTCTGCTTTCCTCATCTCATAGTCTGGAGGTAGCAATGGAGGCAGCTCCTGGAGGCAGTGCTGGAATGTTCGACCCCGACTCCTTCCTTAATAGTCCAAAGGAAGGCCAGACTTACGGAGGAGCAGCTAAAATTGGGGATTTCAAGTCGGAGACAAACGATGGAGGGGTTTCAGGGTCCCGGGTCAGTAGTCTTATGGAATCAAGTGAGCTGTCGCAATCTGACCTGGTTGCCAAGGTGGAGGAGGAAAATTCACGTGTGGAGAAGACGGCGATGGAAGAGCAGAGTCGCAAGGTGGAAGAAAATGTCAGCCATAGTTCAGAGGTGGAGATGGAGGATTCAAGAGAAGGGCAGGTCAGCTCCAGCGATGAAGTCCGGACAGAAGTCGTGTCCACCGTGGAAAGCCAAGAAGATGGCGAAGCTCAAGGAAGCCACATGAATGACCTTTACTCTATCATCCAGAATGACTTGAGCTCTTCTTCTGGTGCTTCCAGCGTCCACATGGAGCTCTCCGCCGAAAACTTCAATATCTCTTTTGACAGTCAGTTTCCGGACCTCATCTCTGACCTGATGACGGAGGAACCTGCCCCAGGGGGGTTTGAACAGTTTGGAGACCCGCAAGCCAGTTCTTCTCCAGCCCAGGACGTTTACGGACAGCAACAGCAAGTGCAGCAACAACCTCCGACTCAGCAGATGCAGCCCATGAACACAGGCAACTCCGCAGTCACTGACTCTTTTTCAGATGTGGTAGATGGATCCATAGGACTGGTGGGGATCACCGATTTTTCACCAGAGTGGTCCTACCCAGAGGTAACAGTCTCTGTAAACTGTCCCTTTTTATTGTGTGAAATGTAGTTCTGCTTGGTTGCAAGGCCCAAGTCTGCCCACGGTTAATATTTCTATTTTGGGTCAATGTTGATGAATCAATAACTGGCTTCTGTTATGTTGCCAGGGACTTTGTGGGGGGTCCTTTGTTCACTTTGGGATAGTAAGCAGAGTCATGCAAATTGTTTGTGGCTGTAAAACAACCAGAGCCACTGGTTTATAGACCGGATACATCCTACATATAGAGCCATTTATCCAACTGGCCATCCAGAGCCGCCATTTATAGACCGGATACATCCTAAATATAGAGCCATTTATGCAACTGTCCACCCAGAGCCGCCATTTATAGACCGGATACATCCTAAATATAGAGCCATTTATCCAACTGTCCATCCAGAGCCGCCATTTATAGACCAGATACATCCTAAATATAGAGCCATTTATCCAACTGTCCATCCAGAGCCGCCATTCATCCAACTGTCCATCCAGAGCCGCCATTTATAGACCAGATACACCCTAAATATAGAGCCATTTATCCAACTGTCCATCCATATGGTTTTATAACATAGGTACATCCTACAAAGGGGCTTATAGTCTCCACTCTTCATCTTTGAACTTTCTGCCTCTTGTATCTACCTTGGTCTCACTCTCCTCTTTATTCCCAAATTAGGGTGGTGTCAAGATTCTTATAACGGGACCATGGGTGGAGGACTCGGACTCCTATTCCTGCGTGTTTGATCATGTGTCTGTCCCTGCATCTCTTATCCAGTCAGGGGTCCTGCGCTGCTACTGCCCAGGTGAGAGGCTGCTCCATGTAATTCTTAATACCTAGATCTGAAAGTAGAAGTCTAGGAAATGGCCTGGTGGGCCGGATTCAGCCCCTGGGCCTTGAGCTTGACACATGTGCCTTAGAGGGTGATGATAAATGCTCCCAATTGTCAAATGGACTTGTTATCACTCACAGAAATGTTCATGCTTTAAGGTTGGGGTTACGGGGAGGGTTAGGGTTTGGGGTCGCAGGGAGCGTTAGGGTTACAGGGAGAGTTAGTGTTAGGGGTTATTGTCACGGGGAGGGTTAGTGTTAGGAGTTGGGGTCACAGGGAGGGTTAGGGGTTGGGGGTTACAGGGAGGGTTAGTTTTAGGGGTTATTGTCACGGGGAGGGTTAGTGTTAGGGTTTGGGGGTAACAGGGAGGGTTAGTGTTATGGGTTGGGGTCACAGGGAGGGTTAGGGTTGGGGTTACAGGGAGGGTTAGTGTTAGGGGTTGGGGTTACAGGGAGGGTTAGTGTTAGGGGTTGTGGTCACAGGGAGGGTTAGTGTTAGGGGTTGGGGGTCACGGGGAGGGTTAGTGTTAGGGGTTGGGGTCACAGGGAGGGTTAGTCTTGGGGATAGGTGTGCAGCAAGGGTGTTAGGACTGTTTTCCCTGTAATAAATAAAATAATGATGTTCCCATGTTGTCCATCCCTGACTGCAGCTCATGAAGCCGGCCTGGTCACGCTGCAGGTCATCCAGCACCAGCACGTCATCTCGCACTCCGTCATCTTTGAATATCGCACTCGTAACTTCCTGTCTCTGCCCAGCACCCAGCTGGACTGGCTGTCCCTGGACGGTGAGTAACAGGCACTGGGCTCATATACTCCGTGTTTGTCAGGTACTCAGAACATGAACCTGTCCTCAGATCCAGACATGTCGCCTATATGTCTATATGCCACCGGGTGCAAAAGTGCTTCTTCATCCATAGGAGTCCTTCCATTAGGAGCATGGGTCGTATTGCGCATCAATATGTACAGTTTACTGTCTGGGCTCACAATGTGACCTGATAATGCGAGAATATTTGGGGTTCTAGGCCGCCATAAATTATATAACGGGCACTCTTAGTCCATCAGTGCCCTCCGTGGTATGTGAGTGTGTCTAGGCATTCCTGTACCTACGGCCTCATAGCTTTATATCGGCAGCGTGAGATCATCTAAGGCACTGCTGCCTCTGTTAGTCTCAGGAGATTTGAAGTGAGATTTGGTGATGTCACTGCTGTGCCGATCACTGTTCTCCTTGCTGGTGGCTCTGTCATGAGGAAGCAAAGCCCTGCTCCTAACAACACGGCCACCTCCATACAGAGACACCATGCAGAACAAGGCCATGGTAAGTCAATGGGCAGATTTCAGTTCCAGGGAGACCACAGGCATTGCTGGTGGCTTTGTTCTCTGCTTGTCTTATTTTGGACACAGCTTCCACAGGGCAGGTCCTGTTTAATGTGTTCTGTCACCACCAGTGGCACATGGAAGGGTGGATCCGTGGATTGATGGCACATATGCCAAATTCTAACTCTTCATTTTGTTACAGAAGTTGAGATAAGTGACCCGGTTCCCCCGTAGCCTCATTATCCTGATTTTAGCTGGTGGGACGCACCATTCCCTGTAAACTCTAGAGACTGTCGGTTGGGGGAAAATCCCAGGAGCTCAGAAGATCTGAACAATCTTTATGTCTGATTTGCTTCATCTTGCACCTTAGACTTGTGACGAGGGAGCATGAAGCCGGCTTCCCGGCAAATCAGAAAGCAGGGCGCCGTGTAATAACTCGCTGCCTGGCTTCCTGATTGGCTCGGGAAGCCGGCTTCATGCTCCCTCGTCACCTCATGATGAGGGAGCATGGAGCCGGGCTTCCCAGCCAATCAGGAAGCCAGGCGTTGCATCATTACACGGCGCCCGGCTTCCTGATTGGCCAGAAAGCCGGCTCCATGCTTTATCGTCGCATAGTGACGAGAAGCATGTGGGGCGTCTTCCCTGCTAATCGGGAAGCCGGGTGGCGAGTCATTACACGCCGCCTGGCTTCCTGAATGGGACTTCCGGTATTTGGTATTGGCAAGTAGCGGGGAAAAAAATATCAGTACTCGTTACCGAAATAGCGGTTTCGGTGCATCCCTAGTCTACATGCTTAAAGCTGTACTAAGCTGCAGCCATATAATATTCTGACTCGTTATCTGTGTACACGAGGATGTGGTCGCTGGTTAAAGTGGTTACATACTTGGAGATTGGTTGCTGTTTTGAGGGCAACTCTATCCGGTCTCATTTCACTTTCATCTCCACTCTTATTTCCACAAGTTGTTAGAGTGTCTGTGGGAATTTGTGGCCATTTGTGAGGTCAGCTATTGTTGGAGAAGACCTGGCTCGCAATTGGCATTTAACACAAATGTGCTCCGTAGGGTTGAGGTCAGGGCTTTGTGCAGGACATTCAAGTTCCTCCAAACTTAATAAACTATGTCTATTAGGAGCCAGATTTGTCCACAGGGGACAGTCATGGTGGAAAAGAAAAGGGTTTTCACCAAACTGTTACCACGAGGCTGGAAGAGCACAATTGTCTACAATGTCTTTGTATTGTGAAACATTATTAACAGTACATTTCACTGGAAACACCAAACTATCATTTGGAGTGGTTACCTCATACTTTTGGACATGCAGTAGGTGTGATGGTCAGGTGTCCTCATACGTTGGGCCCTATAGTAGGTGTGATGGTCAGGTGTCCTCATACGTTGGGCCCTATAGTAGGTGTGATGGTCAGGTGTCCTCATACGTTGGGCCCTATAGTAGGTTTGATGGTCAGGTGTCCTCATACTTTTGGCCTTATAGTAGGTGTGATGGTCAGGTGTCCTCATACTTTTGGCTATGTAGTAGATGGTCAAGTGTCCACAAACCTTTGCCCATATAGTGGTAGATATGATGGTCAGGTGACCTAGTCATGCCAGGCCATTATTCCCTTGGTCCATGAGTCAGCTATGCTGTTGCTGACGCACAGGCCGTTGTAGAACATCCTTTAGTCCCCTAGTCAGGGGCAAACTTTCATATTTCTCTCCTGCTCTACAGCGGGGTTGTGAGTTCAACTTTGTTGATGAGAAAAATCCTTCCTCTTATTGGTTTGCTGGGTGCTCTCGACCGACGTCTAGCACTTCACAAGCAGGGACGTTTGTCAGGCGGACTTCCTCGGGCTTCAATGTTTGAACTACGTAGTGTGGTCCTCACTCCAAGGTGTTTATGACCTTTGACACAGGTGGGGGGGGTATTCCAGACATGGGCCTCCTGGCTTCCAGGTTCAGATCCAAGGATTTCCTAGCTTTCGCAGTGGATGTCCTGGTGACCCTGAGGGATCAGTTCAATGCGGTCTATGCCTTGGACTAGGAGAAGGTGGTACTATGACCTCGTCTGCTTCTTGACCAACTCTCCGTGGACCCTCCATGATCTTCTGCCCTATGGGCCGGATGGTCACTGACCTGGCTGCCTGGCTACAGAAGCTCAGGTCCTGAGGGACAAGGGTCTACCAGTACACCCTTCAGTACAGAGTGTCGCTCAGATTTCTTCCCAGTGATGAGGTTGTTTTGAGGCCCAGGCCTCCTTTTTTTTTCTCCTAACCAGGACATTGTTAAACCTTCTCTCTGACCGGCTCTGGAACATCTTATGGATATGTCTCTCTGTTTTCTAGATGTGGTATGCGCTGTTTAGCGTTTACCTCTAGGCTGCTTTCTTCAGGTGGATTCCTGAGCTCATCTTCCAGGCATATGACCTCTTGGGCAAGGTTCCTCCATTCCCCGTCTGGGCACACTCTACCTTAGCAGTTAATGCTTCTTGGACTTTCAGCATCAGGCATCTGTTGATCAGGTGCCCCAGGTCGCCTGCTCTTCTCTTCACATGTTTGTTTAGTCTTACATGGTGGATATTCCAACATCATCTGATGCCAGTTTCAGGCATAGGGTGCTTCAAGCTCCTCTGTAGGTTCTGCCAAGCCTTTCCTTTGACCCATTGTTATGTGGACCTGTCTGTGTTTGTTTGCTGGAATGACTACCCCTCACTTGTATTGCTTTTAGATGTTCCTGTAGTCTGTGGACTGCCCTGAATGGGTACAAGTAAGAAAATGGGACTTTTGACTTGCATATAAATCTCTTTTTTGGAGTACTGTACATGACACAAGTCCCTCCACTCTATTTTATGATCCACTCCTATTATTGGTTCCTGACAAAACTGAGGCATGCTGGGTGCAGGAAAGGGGTATACTGGGCTAGCCTAACAGTCTTGTTGCACTGTTGTCCGCTCTCCAGAAGGTGGCAGCATAACCCAATAGTCTTTGACTAAGCCTGTGTCCTGTACTGAACTCCAAGAAGAGGATTTTACAGGTATTGCAGGGAGCGATAAAATGGATTCTTGAATCGTCATCACCAGGCTTGTAAAGTGATTGCAGGGGCAGCTACTGGGTGACTCCGTTCCTATTCATGAAGGCACTCACCCAGAACTGCATCTCACAAGAGCCCTACACGCAGTGTTTGCGCAGGCTCTTGGCAGCCAATGCATCAATGTACACTGA
>NW_017308347.1:159353-160375 GCF_000935625.1 Nanorana parkeri | reverse complement strand
TATAATAATCCGGCCACTCGGTGTATATAATAATCCGGCCACTCAGTGTATATAATAATCCGGCCACTCAGTGTATATAATAATCCGGCCACTCAGTGTATACATGTGGAGAGGGACAGAGAGGAGTGGATGGGGGGCTAGGGGGGAGTTCTGTAGCCCAGAAGGCATTGCTGGCAATCCTGCTTGGCATTTCAGTGGCACTGTGCTGTCAGGCTGCATACACGTGAAAAGACGCATCAAACGCAGTATAAATAGGATTCACATGCAATTCACTGCACTGGAATTTAAATATACATCTTCAAAATTAAGTATTTTTAAATACTGGCAGCAACAAAAAATGTATGCAAAGTACAGACATGTGCTTGGGCCTTCTGTTATTTCCTGCCAGTATTATTACAGAGGGGTACAGAGCTGACACCGACATCTGCAACAGACGCTTGGGATGAAAAGCTTTAAAGGAGAACTACGAGGCGAGTGCTTTGCACTCCTCCTCATAGTTCTAGCCGACCTGTGACAATGAGACTGTCACAGGTCGGCTCAGTAGATCGGGAGGTGAGGGAACACATACCGGCGTTCGCTCACCTCTCGATCCTGTCACGGCTCTCTGCCGTGACAGGGGATGGATTCCCCCCTCCCCGCTCCGATCCTCCAACACTGACTGGCGGAACGGACGGGGGAGGGGGCGGGTACAGCTGGCTCTGCCTCTAGATAGGCAGAGCCAGCTGTCACTCACTCAGCTGGGCGGATCCCGGCACAATTGTCGGGATCCGCTTCAGCTGCGGCGTCTCAGCATACCGCGAGCAGCAGCTCCCTATATACTGAGCCTAGGGTGATGGGAGGACGCTAGTTTGTGTCCTCCCGTTGCCCCATAGAGAAGTATGGGGAAAAGCCCTGACCCCATAGTTCACCTTTAAAAGGGGAAGAAAACGGAATGAATTGGGGCCCCGTGCACACAGACCCCAATTACCATTATAGGAGCGTCATGTTTGCCCTTTCCAGAGGATAAAACATACAAGGGTTAT
>NW_017308347.1:151555-159324 GCF_000935625.1 Nanorana parkeri | reverse complement strand
CCCTCCTGTGCCAGGTTTCGAGGCGCCGGGCTGCGAGGGGTGGCAGGAACCTCCATTTCTATTTTCGTCCTTCATCTTTCAGCGCCCGGCAGCAACCTGAATCCCACCCTGGACTATTTTCCTAGCTGTGGAAGGACACAGTGACGCTAGTGGCATGCTTACCATTCCTAGCGCAGCGTGACATGGGCACAGAACAGCCCGCTCTCTAGAAAGCAGCTGGCTTTAACTTACAGCGACACTAAAAAGAAGGGGGGAGGGGATGGCCCGCGGGTGACAATTCTGAGACTGTTTATAGAAAGTCCTCAGTGTCCTCTGTCACTGCCCAATGGATGTTAACTACCGAGGTGCTGGAATCACCCTGCTGGAGGAGGGACATGCTCATAGCTCCCTTCTATCTGTATCACCCTGCAGGAGGAGGACAGACTCATAGCTCCCTTCTATGTATCACCCTGCAGGAGGAGGACAGACTCATAGCTCCCTTCTATGTATCACCCTGCAGGAGGAGGAGACTCATAGCTCCCTTCTGTCTGTATCACCCTGCAGGAGGAGGACAGACTTGTTGCAGTTTTCAATCCATCACCCTGCTGAAGGAGGGTTAGAGTCAGAGGTCACTGGAACGTTGTGTTTTTCCAGTGTAGGGTTACCTTTGGATTATTTGATATACATGGACTGCGTACGCAGGGCCAGTTGGTTGGCTGCAGTAAGGTGAGGTCCCCTCCACCCTTCTCTTGTGTCTCATCATCCCTCCCCCCCACATTAAACTGATCTTCTTAAGTGATTTGTGTCGGACCTCCTGTGAGTGGGAATGAATTGGAAGGGGGAGGAGGGCTGGAGGGCTCGTTACTTGGTAATTTATATCCAGACGGATAGACATGAAGCCTCTTATTAGCGGTAAATCCTGTTACGCTGTCTGCTGATCATGTACCGTCTTCCTGCTGCCAGATCGCTGTTGTGTAGAGTAGAGTTTCTCAGTTTGTTTGCTCGGAATTCCTCCGTCTTGCCAAGCCTTAACTACTGTACACATCATCAGCGAGAACTACAATTCATTCAAGAGGTGGCTCCAAGAGAACCGGTCTTAGAAATGTCATGTGGGAGGCAAACACTGGTGTGTTTTTTGGGGGGGCATCGGCAGCTTGCGACGGGAAGGGGGCACAGGGCAGACAATTGATAGCCGATTTGTCCATTTATTGCAGGTTTGTGTATAATTTTATAATTTGTATTACTTTAGACTCATTTTTTGGAAGTGGATTCTCATCAGACACAACTTTTTTGTTGTTTTGGATAGATAGGGAAACACAGAGAGGTCTGCCTTACCATGGAAGAGAGCAACAATCACCAGGGTGTAGCAAACCTTTTTTTTTCTATATAGGGGATAGCCTGTCGAGGCCACATTAAAAAAGTAACAAGCTTTGAAGAGTTCAGGGGTCAGTAATATTTAACGCAGCAGTCGGTAGTACGTAACCCAGATTTCAGGGGTCAGTAGTATGTAATGCAGAGTTCAGGCGGTCAGTATTATGTGATTCAGAGGTCATTTAATATGTATGCACAGCGCAGAGGTCAGGATTATGTAACACAGAGTTCAGAGAGCAGCAGTATGTAACTGAGAGGTCAGGAGTATGTGACACATAGTTCAGGGGTCAGTAGTATGTCATGCAAGGTTCAGAGGTCAGGATTGTGTAATGCAAGTTTCCGAGCTCAGTAGTATGTAATGCAAAGTTCAGAGGTCAGGATTGTGTAACAATAGCGTTCATTGCTCCATAGTATGTATTGTTCAGAGGTCAGGAGTATGTAATACAGAGGTCAGTAGTATGTCAAGCAGAGTTCTGGGGTCAGTAGTATGTCATGCAGAGTTCTGGGGTCAGTAGTATGTCATGCAGAGTTCTGGGGTCAGTAGTATGTCATGCAGAGTTCTGGGGGTCAGTAGTATGTAATGCAGAGTTCTGGGGTCATTAGTATGTCAAGCAGTGTTCTGGGGCCAGGAGTATGTAATGCAGAGTTCTGAGGCCAGGAGTATGTAACGCATAGTTCTGATTGGGGCCAGGGGTATGTCACGCAGAGTTCTGGGGCCAGGGGTATGTCACGCAGAGTTCTGGGGCCAGGGGTATGTCACGCAGAGTTCTGGGGCCAGGGGTATGTCACGCAGAGTTCTGGAAATTCTGAAAATTCACCCACCAGACCTCAAAAGCAGCATTGCCCGGGGAGGGAAGTCATCTAAGTTCTCCCCCCAGCTGTGTCATTGTATCATATGACACACCAGAGCCATAGAGGAGCCTAAGACTTCCTTATTCCTATCGCTGCTCTAATACAAGATCTGAGACATGGTGGGTGCAGTCAGTAGCCGGAGGCACAGCCCGGGTTGTGATCTGCCCGTCGAAGGGTAGATCATTATCAACCAGTTGCTGACCCATTGGGGAGCTTTCCCTTCACTCGCTGTCCTAGAGGCACAACAGGAAGTCAGAGGAAATCTCTCTAAAGAAACTGAACTGAAATCCTCTCCTAGTCTGTTGTCATCTAACCATGTCTCCTCATTGTAAGTTTCTCCTCTCTTCCTCATAAGGTGATTTTCCCTCACTTCCTGTCCCGGTTGACAACAATAAAGTCAACAAATATCCACAACGTGGACACAGGAGACCATGAAACCCTAAGCACGGTTCTCTTCTCCACACTATCCATAAGTAAAAGAGTAAACTTTGTCTTTATCCTTTACAGCCAAGGAAGGTGCCATCTTGGCCTCTCTCTAGATCAGGCCTTCTTAAACTTTCTCCACTCGTGACCCCTTTTTGGCCGAGGAAATTTTTAGGGGACCCCAGCATTGGACGGTTTCTCTCCCCTCTTTCCCTCAACGTCGGTGCCCCCCCCCTTCCCCTAGCGTCAGTCAGTGTCTCTCTCCTCCTCAGTGTGTAATTACCACCTACTACTAAGCACCCTCTCCCTCCTTATCTTTACCTCCAGCAGCTGTGCTCCACTTCTGCTGGGTTAAAGGAAGCTCCGTCATTTAAAAAGAAAACAAAAAAACCTTCCTGCATGCACATGCTCAGGAAGGTACCAAGTGCACGGGGAAGGGGGGGTATGCGACCTTAAAAACTACACTACACTGCACATTAAACGAAAATAAGAAAAATCTTGCTTGGAGCCCAGGCCTCCCCGGCCGCCTGGGCCCCTCATACAAGTACCGGCTGTACCCCCCTGATGGCGGTCCTGGCCGGGGACTCAGATCGTGACCCCCCTGTTCACTTGCGGGACCCCATATGGGGTCGCGACCCACACTTTAAGAAGCACTGCTCTAGATTGCACTTTTCCAGACAGGACTGTGCCTCATGTAGGACTGTGGAAACGATCAGTCGGTGGAGGTTTTACACTAAAGAGGGTTATTAGAGGGACGGTGTGACTGTGTAGGGTGTCAGGGTGACGGGATGTCTTACAATGATATAGCAGTAGGTTGTGGTTGCAGTTACTTTGTGTTCAGTATTGTTTCCAGGTGACAACGTTGTTTTATGTTTAGAAGATGCCGTGACCTTTTTATTTCTAGGGTTTGATGGGAGTGCTTGAGAAGCCGAGCGTCATATTTATTTGTAGAGCTGTATGGGAAGTGTCTTGCCTCATCTAGAGTGTCTACGTTCTTTCGTCGTTGTATCATTTATACCTCTCTATGACATGTATTAGCTCTTCCTGTTATTTGCAGCTTCTCTGCAGAATGCACAATGCCTCATACTGCTCTATTGCACATGGTGCCTCCTGTATTAAATGTAGTGCCTCATACCTCTGCATTAAATGTAGTGCCTCATACCTCTGCATTAAATGGAATACTTCATACCTCTGCATTAAATGGAATACTTCATACCTCTTCATTAAATGGAGTGCTTCATACCTCTTCATTAAATGGAGTGCTTCATATCTCTGCATTAAATGTAGTGCTTCATACCTCTGCATTAAATGTAGTGCCTCATACATCTGCATTAAATGGAGTGCCTCATACCTCTGCATTAAATGAAGTGCTTCATACCTCTTCATTAAATGTAGTGCCTCATACCTCTGCATTAAATGTAGTGCCTCATACCTCTGCATTAAATGGAGTGCCTCATACCTCTGCATTAAATGGAGTGCCTCATACCTCTGCATTAAATGGAGTGCCGCATACCTCTGCATTAAATGTAGTGCCTCATACCTCTGCATTAAATGGAGTGCCTCATACCTCTGCATTAAATGCAGTGCCTCATACCTCTGCATTAAATGGAGTGCCTCATACATCTGCATTAAATGGAGTGCCTCATACCTCTGCATTAAATGAAGTGCTTCATACCTCTTCATTAAATGTAGTGCCTCATACCTCTGCATTAAATGTAGTGCCTCATACCTCTGCATTAAATGGAGTGCCTCATACCTCTGCATTAAATGGAGTGCCTCATACCTCTGCATTAAATGGAGTGCCGCATACCTCTGCATTAAATGTAGTGCTTTATATCTCTTTATAACTTGCAGTGTCTCATACTTCTATTTCAATCTTTGCCTCTCTCATCAGTGTCCCTGGTTGTCACTTATGCACTTAACATCAAGACAATCATATTCCACTACTTGGCCAGTTGTTATCTGATTTTCCAACATCATGCCAATTTAATATCTTTAGCCCATTGGTGATGGGAAATACTGTCTTTGTGAACGATCAGAGAGTGTTTAGGAGTGGTGGTGAGTTTGTGTAATGGGTATGGGTAGTGCGTTTTCTTCATAGATGGATGAGTGATGGGTAGTGAGGATGGGCAATGGCCAGTGAGGTCATGTAATGGATTGGGAGGAGAATTGATGGGCTATGAGGACAAGTGATGGGTAGGGAAGAGGATTGGTGGGCAAGGAGGATGGGTAATGAGAGTGGGTGATGACCAGCGAGGTTGTGTACTGGATAAGGAGGAAGATTGATAGGCTATAAGGACAGGTGATAGGTAGGGAAGGGGATTGGTGGTCAGTGAGAATGTGTGATGGATTGGGAGGAGAATTGATGGGCTATGAGGATAAGTGATGGGTAGGGAAGAGGATTGGTGGGCAAGGAGGATGGGTAGTGAGAATGGGCAATGGCCAGTGAGGTCATGTAATGGATTGGGAGGAGAATTGATGGGCTATGAGGACAAGTGATGGGTAGGGAAGAGGATTGGTGGGCAAGGAGGATGGGTAGTGAGAATGGGCGATGACCAGCAAGTTTGTGTACTGGATAAGGAGGAAGATTAATAGGCTATGAGGACAGGTGATGGGTAAGGAAGGGGATTGGTGGGCAAGGAGGATGGGTAGTGAGAATGGGCCATGACCAGAGAGGTCATGTAATGGATAGGAAGGAAGATTGATCGGCTACGAGGCCAGGTGATGGGTGGGGAAGGGGATCGGTAGGCATTGAGAATGGGTAGCGAGAATGGGTGATGACCAATGAGGTCATGTAATGGATAGGGAGGAATATCGCATGGGTAGGGAAGGGGATTGGTGGGCAGTGAGGATGGGTGATGGGTAGGGAAGAGGATTGGTGGGCAGTCAGAAGGGATCATGGCCAGGGAAGATGAGTTACAGATACTTAGGATGATTTCTGAGCAGTAGGAGTGTAGCACAGGTTTACCGTAAAGATTGTTCTTATGAAAGACGATTGACCAAAAGATTCCAGTTCCCCAGCAGTTTCTCTTTCTGGCTACATTGGTAGCATTAAGCTGGCAATACATGCAACGGTTTTACCACCAATTCCATCCAGCCCGATCCCAAGAAATGATGGAACTGTCCTCCAGCAACACTTTGAGCCATTGATAGGTCCCCTTGATCCTGTTTGCCATTTTCGTGACATCAATACAGTTGATATTTCTGGGCAATTTCCTGGGATATGATCAGTATTTGGGTGAGGCATTTATAAAGTGATGTTGTTGAGTTGTTCTCCTGGCACAGGGGTCCAGTAGTGACGATACTGTTATGTTATTTGCTGAGAGTCCCATTGGCAGAGCGTGTCAGCTGCATTGTGGTTATCGGCTGTAAGAGCGGCTTTTGTGGTCAACTTGCTTGATGAATAGTAGGAGATGATGTGTCATTGTTAAAGGATCAGTCCATCGAAAACTGATACTTCACTAGGTGCTAGGTTAAGGCCGTTCTCATCTATTTTTTTAGCCTACAGTAGGGAAGTGTTAGTTCCTTTGCCAAAATGTATTGCAGTCTGTCCTCACTATGGATATTTTCCTATGAATGTTGGCTGCGGTTGGACTTTACGCCTCACAGTTGTTTATTATGTCTTTCGGGAAACCTTGGTGGTAAGTGTTTCAATTCCCGGATCTGCACGCCTGCCTGTGGCCATCACAAGCTGTCCACTCCTCCCTTTTTGGCGTTTTACTTTAATACGTTTATATTATAGACATTGCATGGGAGGAGCGGGGACACTTGTGAAAGGAATGGCGGCACTCCAAGGCAAAGGTAAAGCGTGCAAGGTGATAACATTTCAACACTGGAGTCCCCAAGAGATATAAGGAGCCGGCACTCGGGACGCTCCCTATAACTGAAACGGCGGTTTTGAGTGTACTTACCCTTTAAGAGGTGAAGTGGCCAACTAAGCACACACTTTAAACGGGGAATGCCAATGCTGGGTATGAAACTCCCACAGAAAGTTGTGTCAATGCAGACACTTCTACAAGATGTGCTTGGAGTGTGGTCTAGAGCCTTGTCCTCTCAGCTGCTCTCGGGATTAACACAGAAGAGATCAAATCTTTACTACGCCATACGGTGAGTGGCTTTTATACATATTGTTTTTCATTCTATTGTGATGGCGCAGTGATCGGGATGGATACATTTGTGACCCGGAAATGAGAGATGGTAATCCTAAGGCTACGGTGTTTTCTCTTTGACTTCACCAGTCGTTGACTGTAACGTATGGTCATATAATAAGTGTTGTATGTAAGTATGGACAATGAGGTTTTGCTCTAAATGGTGGAGGGAAGGTGTGCTTGTAGGTTGTGGAGGGGCAATAAATGTTGGTTCTGCTCTATAGATGGACATTAAAGATTGGTTCTATACCAAGGAGAGACTGTAATGGTTTGGTTTTGTGCCATGGAGAGACGCAGAGGTACTGTAAGTGTTGGTTCCCTGCCATTGAGGGTCATTTTAGGGTTGGTTCTGTTCTATGAAGAGTCAGTGAAGTTTGTTTTGTATCCTGAAGGGACTGTAAGGATTGATGTTTTACTACAGAGAAACAGTAAGGGTTGGGTCTGTATTATGAAGCAATATCAAGGGTTGGTTCTGTACCATGGAAGGACCGTTAACATTTATCCTATACAATGGAGGTACTTGTAAGAGTTGATTGTGTACCAAAGATGCACAGTAAGGGTTGGTTCTGTACCATGGAGGGAAAATAAGGGTCGGTTCTATACCATGGAGGCAGAATGAGGATTGGTTATATACCATGGAGGGGGCATACCAGTTATGGAATATAAAGGCACTCTAGGGGTTGGTTCTTCACCAATGAGAAACTGAATGGGTTGGTTCTGTACTGTGGATGGATGGTAAGAGTTGGTTCTGTACTGTGGATGGATGGTAAGGGTTGGTTCTGTACTGTGGATGGATGGTAAAAGTTGGTTCTGTACTGTGGATGGATGGTAGAAGTTGGTTCTGTACTGTGGATGGATGGTAAGAGTTGGTTCTGTACTGTGGATGGTTGGTAAGAGTTGGTCCTGTACTGTGGATGGATGGTAAGGGTTGGTTCTGTACTGTGGATGGATGGTAAGGGTTGGTTCTGTCCATGGGGGGGCAATAAAGTTTGGTGC
>NW_017308347.1:145672-150901 GCF_000935625.1 Nanorana parkeri | reverse complement strand
CTGTACTGTGGATGGATGGTAAGGGTTGGTTCTGTACTGTGGATGGATGGTAAGGGTTGGTTCTGTACTGTGGATGGATGGTAAGGGTTGGTTCTGTACTGTGGATGGATGGTAAGGGTTGGTTCTGTACTGTGGATGGATGGTAAGGGTTGGTTCTGTACTGTGGATGGATTGTAAGAGTTGGTTCTGAACTGTGGATGGATGGTAAGGGTTGGTTCTGTACTGTGGATGGATGGTAAGAGTTGGTTCTGTACTGTGGATGGTTGGTAAGAGTTGGTCCTGTACCATGAAGAAACAATAAGGGCTGGTTTATACCATGGATAGACAACATGAGTTGGTTCTGTACCATGGAGGGACAATAAAGTTTGGTGCTGTACCATGGAGTGGTAAATGGTCATTTGATAACAGAGACTCTGAGGGTTAGATCTTCATCATACGAAGACTTTAAGGGACCATGGCAGGACGGTTAACCTTTATCCTATACAATAGAGGTACTTGTTCGGGTTGGTTCTGTACCAAAGATGCACAATAAGGGTTGTTTCTGTACCATGGAGGGATAATAAGGGTTGAGTGTGTACCACAGAGGGATAGTAAGGTTTGGTTCTGTACCATGGAGGCAGAATGTGGATTGGTTTTGTACCATGGAGAGGACAGTAAGTGGTAGTTATGGAACATAAAGGGACTCTAGCGGTTGGTTCTTCACCAAGGATGAACTGAATGGGTTGGTTCTATACCATGGAGGGACAATAAAGGTTGATTCTGTACCATGGAGGGACAGTGAATGGTAGTTTGATAGCACAGACTCTGAGGGTTGGTTCTTTATCATATGGAGACTTTAAGGGACTATGGATTGGTGAAAAGGGTTGGTTCTGTGCCATGGAAGGACAGTAAGGATATCCCATTTAGAGACTGTAAGAGTTGTGTTTGTACCTTGGAGGATACATAAAAGGGATTGGGTCTTATACTATACAAAGGGTTGGTCCTATAACATAGGAGGACAGTATTTTTTGGTTCTATTTCACGAAGGAACAGTAATTCTTGATCCTGCACCAAAAGTATGTGTTGGTTCTGTTCTACAGAGTAGCTAAAATGTTGGTTCCATACCATAGAGAAGGTGTTCAGGTTTGGTTTTGTCCCATGGAGGAGCTCTAAGGTTTGGTTCCTGTCCCACAATCGCATACTTTACATTCCATATTATGCCGGGATTGTAATCTTTGGCTCTGCATTGCGCAGAGACTTTGCGGGTTGATGGTTTTGTCTGTGCAGGGAATGTAATGTTTTGGTGGTACATTTAAGGTTGATGGTACAGAGACCATGAGGATTGGTTGAACATTGTGCAGAAATTGGCCATACGATTGCCTCTACCTTGCACAGGGACTGTGGGGGGTGGTTGTTGCCCATGGTGCAGATCCTCTGACGTTTGGTTGTACATTGTGCCGGGACTCTGCGATTTGCATGCAGGTTTGGCTGAGTAGTTTGGTATTGTGCAAATACTGTGAACATTGCTTGTTTGTTGTGCAGGGACAACAGGCTTTGGCTGTACATTGTGCACGAGGTTGGCATTGGTTTAATATTGTGCATATTGTGTGGTTGGATGGTTCATTTTACAGGAACCATAACGTTTGCTTGTAGATTGTGCAGGAACCTTGAGGGTTGGATGTAGATTGTACAGGAACCATGAAGGTTGGCTGTAGATTGTACAGGAACCATGAAGGTTGGTTGTAGATTGTACAGGAACCATGAAGGTTGGTTGTAGATTGTACAGGAACCATGAAGGTTGGTTGTAGATTGTGCAGGGACCATGACTGTTGCTTGTAGATTGTGCAGGGACCATGACTGTTGCTTGTAGATTGTGCAGGGACCATGACTGTTGCTTGTAGATTGTGCAGGGACCATGACGGTTGCTTGTAGATTGTGCAGGGACCATGACGGTTGCTTGTAGATTGTGCAGGGACCGTGACGGTTGCTTGTAGATTGTGCAGGGACCGTGACGGTTGCTTGTAGATTGTGCAGGGACCGTGACGGTTGCTTGTAGATTGTGCAGGGACCGTGACGGTTGCTTGTAGATTGTGCAGGGACCATGACGGTTGCTTGTAGATTGTGCAGGGACCATGACGGTTGCTTGTAGATTGTGCAGGGACCATGACGGTTGCTTGTAGATTGTGCAGGGACCATGACGGTTGCTTGTAGATTGTGCAGGGACCGTGAGGGTAGGTTGTATGTTTTGGTTGAACATTCTGCAGGAACCGGAACACTTGGTTGTACATTGTTTAAGAACCATCAAGTTTGGTTGCAAATTGTGCCGGAAACTGTGGAATCTGGTTGTCCATTGTTCAGAGAGGTTTGGTTGCATTGCACACCCAGGCACTCAGTCATGTGGCACATTGTTCCTTGCAGGCAGCATGCAGGTGCCCGTCTCCTGCCTCATTGTCTGACGTGCAGGTTAAAGCGGCGCCCAGGAGAACCGCGCAATCCTAGTGCTTATGTGAAATATTCCAGTGGCTGAGTCGGATTTTCCTTCCCTTTTAATGAGCTGCCGAGGGAGGGGGGGAGGTCTATTTTAGTAGGTTGAGGATTATAGGACACAGGAGCACTGACACTGCTCATCACATCCAGCACAGGGAGTTCCCCTGCAGTCCAACTTCACAAGACGCTGCCGAAGGGGGTTCCTGGGGGCTCCGCACCGGAAGATGCTGGGAAAGATTGTAGCGCCGGGGTGCGTGCCATGAAGGTAGGACTGTGCAGCATACGAACCTCCATCTTTGTTTTTTTCACCCCTTTTCATTGTAAATAAAGCGCAGGCACCCCATTCAGGAAATGCACGAGCATTGTGCAGCGACGGAAGCTGCGCTCTTCACCCGGCCTAACACAATTATTGTGCAACAAACTAACGCTTTACAAGACCCCTTTGGATACAATTCAACGAATCTTGGAAAACTTTTTTCTTCATGCATACCCTCATATGTACGTACATAGCACCCGATATGTATGTATGTTTGGGGGAGGGCATTCTTTTGAGGGTCTCATTGTTCCAAGTTAACAGTTTCCTTTTTGGCGTAAGACTTTGTGACAACGTTACTACCTACATTGTGGCTCATATTACACGCCATTGTCTTTTTATACGTTTGCAAACAAAGTACCTAAATTTTGCTTTTTTATGGATTTTCTATAAACAAAAACAAAGAATTTTTACCGGAATTTTTAGCAAAGTATCTCGTCCTTCATTGCGGTGTGTTTGCTAGAAAATCATTTTCTGTCCCTTGCATGTTTCACGTGTGTGATGTCCTCATCAGGACCAAAACACATGAGTGTAGACTGTTTCCTGTTCCCCTCAGCACAGGATCAGATCCGGCATTTCACAACTGAACTGGATGGATGTGTGAAAGGAAATCCTAAATAGTTACCAATTGTAACAAAACAGTTGTTAGCTTTAGATATTCTTTTAATTCTTTTATTATTATTATATATGATTTATAGAGCGCCAACAGTCTGCGCAGCGCTTTACAATATAAGGAAGACATTACAATCACAATACAACTCAAGACAAGATGGTAAGGAGGGCCCTGCCCCTGACAGCTTACCATCTAAAAGGGAGGGGCAAGTGATACATGAGGAGGTAGCTGTGTGGGGATGAATTGTACGAGAAGGTGATGGTTGAGTGGTTAGGTTGAGGTGGGATAGGCTTCCCTGAAGAGATGAGTCTTTAGGGAATAGACGGACAGGCTGGGGTAAGGAGTTCCAATGGGTGGGGAATAGACCGACAGGTTGGGGTAAGGTGTTCCAATGGGTGGGGAATAGATGGACAGGTTGGGGTAAGGAGTTCCAATGGGTGGGGAATAGACCGGGGTACGGAGTTCCAATGGGTGGGGAATAGACGACAGGCTGGGGTGAGTAGTTCCAATGGGTGGGGAATAGACGGACAGGCTGGGGTAAGGAATTCCAATGGTGGGGAATAGACGGACAGGTTGGGGTAAGGAGTTCCAATGGGTGGGGAATAGACGGACAGGTTGGGGTATGGAGTTCCAATGGGTAGGGAATAGACGGACAGGCTGGGGTAAGGAGTTCCAATGGGTAGGGAATAGACGGACAGGCTGGGGTAAGGAATTCCAATGGTGTGGAATAGACGGACAGGTTGGGGTACGGAGTTCCAATGGGTGGGGAATAGACGGACAGGTTGGGGTAAGGAGTTCCAATGGGTGGGGAATAGGACAGGTTGGGGTAAGGAGTTCCAATGGGTGGGGAATAGATGGACAGGTTGGGGTAAGGAATTCCAATGGGTGGGGAATAGATGGACAGGTTGGGGTAAGGAATTCCAATGGGTGGGGAATAGACGGACAGGCTGGGGTAAGGAATTCCAATGGGTGGGGAATAGACGGACAGGTTGGGGTACGGAGTTCCGATGGTGGGGAATAGACGGACAGGTTGGGGTAAGGAGTTCCAATGGGTGGGGAATAGACGGACAGGCTGGGGTAAGGAATTCCAATGGTGGGGAATAGACGGACAGGTTGGGGTACGGAGTTCCAATGGGTGGGGAATAGACGACAGGATGGGGTAAGGAATTCCAATGGTGGGGAATAGACGGACAGGTTGGGGTAAGGAGTCCCTAGATGTGGCGGCTGCATTTGTTTCCTTTGTTACCTTTTATTTTCGCCTAGTGATCTCGCCAATACCACACTTCCTGTCCTAGGGTGACAACAGAAATGGGACAGGGCTACAGAACGCCCCCCGCTCCTCATTGACAGACGGAAGGTGTTCTGTCATCCTCAGAGGTAGCTAGGAACAATGTAACTCATAAGAGAGCAGCGCAGGAAGTTATCAGCTCACGAGATTTCTGCCAGGACCAACAGGTAATATTATTTTGCACTTATGGAACAGACATAAAACGCTTTCAATGGTATATTTGCCGGACCAAAAGAGCTCAAATAAGAGAACAAAATCCAGGAAGACGCTCTTCCTTGGATGACGATGGAGAAGGTGGGGACACGCACATTGGGATCCAGGAAATGAGATATTTACAAGGGCTTCCTGGTCACTGGTGCCCTGGACGTTGCTCCCTCCTGTGGCCCCCCACTGGGGCGATGCCGATTCCTTTGTCTGGCTCTCCTCCTTGTGCTTAGTTTGTCATGAACAGCTCCTTTCTCCTTCAGGGTGAAACGCGTTGGAGCACCAAACCCACCATAGTGCCATCCACAGTGCAACCAACTATATGTATGATGGGCTTGGACTATT
>NW_017308347.1:144305-145602 GCF_000935625.1 Nanorana parkeri | reverse complement strand
TCTTTGTGTATACATATTATAAAATGACATTTTAGCTTGATGCAATGTACCATAAAAGCCCCGTGTCTTGCTACCCACTGGTTTCTATACTGTAAGGAGTGTCAGTTGCTCCTGAGAGTGACCCGTTCTCTCACCAATGTCTGTAGAAGCGTCTGCATGCCGAGGTGCCTCATCCTATACACCGGGGGCCATGGAGGGGATTGGAACCTGAATCCAATGATTTGGAGGGGGAGGGGCCCAATACTTTTGGCAATATAGTGTACATCTAGGTATGGGGCCCACCACATGTATGAAAGCATTGGAGAAGGTTGGAAGGGCTCAGAGATGATAGGTGTAGTGTCTGTGGCGACTTGGCGACTTGCCTCCTGAGATCTCTCCCTGTAGTAAGTTGAACGATTACGATTTGCACTTTTACTCATCTTGCTGTTTCTTTTCTCCGGCAGATAATCAGTTTAGGATGTCGATTTTGGAGCGTTTAGAGCAGATGGAGCGCCGGATGGCAGATATGAGCTCGGGGCAGCTCCAGCACCCGCCAGCTCCGTCCAGCGGCCATCGAAGCGGAGACAGTCAGGTGAGCGCGGGCAATCCCGATCTTCCGTATGTCTGTAGGCGGGGCCTCGGGGTGTGTACATCCCAACTGTCCCTTAGAAAGTCGAATCTTTACGCTCCGGCATATGTAGGATTTGTTGTATTGTTGTTGGACTTGGTGTTTAGGTTATGTGCTGCGCCGGGCAGTGTCACTCGTACGGTATGGTAAAGTCCATCAACCCATCGCACCCCTGACCGCTTCCTCCATATGAATCGGGTGGGTGCAGCTGTGGTCACAATGGCAACCGGCATGTACACAAATAGAGTTCGGGACCCCGGAACTCCAGGTGCAGCGCAAATGCGTCTATTTATTGACATCTATGCAGTATATCACACTGGTGCAGCATTTCGGGGTCTTGCAGTGTATCTGGTGCAGCATTTCGGGGTCTTGCAGTGTATCTGGTGCAGCATTTCGGGGTCTCGCAGTGTATCTGGTGCAGCATTTCGGGGTCTTGCAGTGTATCTGGTGCAGCATTTCGGGGTCTTGCAGTGTATCTGGTGCAGCATTTCGGGGTCTTGCAGTGTATCTGGTGCAGCATTTCGGGGTCTTGCAGTGTATCTGGTGCAGCATTTCGGGGTCTTGCAGTGTATCTGGTGCAGCATTTCGGGGTCTTGCAGTGTATCTGGTGCAGCATTTCGGGGTCTTGCAGTGTATCTGGTGCAGCATTTCGGGGTCTTGCAGTGTATCTGGTGCAGCATTTCGGGGTCT
>NW_017308347.1:140710-143768 GCF_000935625.1 Nanorana parkeri | reverse complement strand
GGGGTCTCGCAGTATATCTGGTGCAGCATTTCGGGGTCTCGCCGTATATCTGGTGCAGCATTTCGGGGTCTCGCAGTGTATCTGCTGCAGCATTTTGGGGTCTCGCAGTATATCTGCTGCAGCATTTCGGGGTCTCGCCGTATATCTGGTGCAGCATTTCGGGGTCTCGCCATATATCTGCTGCAGCATTTCGGGGTCTCGCAGTGTATCTGCTGCAGCATTTCGGGGTCTCGCAGTATATCTGCTGCAGCATTTCGGGGTCTCGCAGTGTATCTGCTGCAGCATTTTGGGGTCTCGCAGTGTATCTGCTGCAGCATTTCGGGGACATTGATGACTTTGAAAGAACTAAGGGGAAAATCAGTGACCCCCATAGTTCTCCTTTAAGTCAAGGCTGTGACCAGCTCAGTCCATAGACCTCCATTTCCTCTTTTGGAGTCATTCCTCGGTGGACTTATTTTCGATTCAGCTTTTTGGACAGATGGCTGGAAAGGAGCGGCAGAGACATTGCTTGCTGCCCCCCCACATGACCCACAGAGATGCATTATAAGGACAGCCCTGGGGGGTCAGCACTCTGTCTTATTGATCTTACCCTTGCTGCTCTTCAGGTGGAGAATCAATCATTCTACAATGATTGATTTGGAAAAATTGGCAACTGAATTGGCGAGCTTGTAATCATGTGCCAATCGGAAATAACTTTCCAAGAAATGTTATAAAATAAAGATCTTCCTGGAAGTCCTCAGCAATCCCTTCCTATGTTTTCATTTCCTACGCGTGGATGCTGTTGCAAGTCATGCGTCAAATTCATGATCTCAAGCAGTAAAATATATCGCCAGCACACCGCGGTCAAATCCTCAGAAGGTGATCGTTTTTTTTTGATGCGCGCACCTCTTGTCGCATTGCTACGTTTCAGGGTCCCTTCCTCAGGCAGTCACTACGACACCCACCGCAAGGGACATACCAGTAAGGAGTGCGGGAGGGTTCTCCTGTATCTAATGAATGATATCGGTGCAACATTTTCCTTAGAGGTGCTGACTTGGGCGCCAAATTCGAGCGGTTGGTGGTAGCGACAGTTTTATGGGCCGTATTGCTGAGAAAGATGTCCTTCGGTATACCGCCGTATCAGATGAGGGATTATACTGCGACCTCTTCCATGCTGTCGTACTTGTGCAATACATTAATGATGTACCGCAGAACTCCGGCCTCACCTTCTGTCCCCGCACTTGTAGCCGCTCCTCTCCTGTGTGCGCACCCGATTACTCCCGATTACCTGCAAACTTTGGTTACTATTTAAACCGGCGCGCTGTGTGCAGCTTCTGAGAAGATACGCTATTAGCGCAGCGGAAGCGATGCAAAATGTGCAGCCGGCTTCATCGCTCCGCTTATAGCGTATCTTCTTAGAAGCTGCACACAGCGCGCCGGTTTAAATAGTAACCAGCACAGGCTGTATGCATATTCTAACAGCTTGAGAGACGGGACGCTGCACTTGTTGGTCGTTCCAGGGATCAGGTGGGTATTAAAGGGTTATTAACCCCTCCGGCTTTGTTGCATATATATGAGGCGAGCAAGCAGGAGATCTATGCAAAAAGTTTAAAAAAACAAAACGCTTTAACACGGTTTAAACTTACCCCGCCTTCGCCGCGCACTCCTGTCCGAAAATCCGAATCTGCTCGGGCGTCCGCAAAGCATCTTGGGGCGGGCGCATGCGCAGTTCGGATTTTCGGGCGGGAGACGAGGAGAGACGCAAGGTAAGTCTATGGACGGCGTGCACCCGCATGATGACACCGTGGGACAGGAAGTGGCTGCAAGGACAGAGGAGTCGGCGCTGGATCGGAGACCCGCCGCACCGCTGGAGGGACAGATGAAAACTTTCACCCCTCAGATCACCCCAATTCCTGCACCTTCACCCCTCAGATCACCCCAATTCCTACACCTAGGCAGATCGGATTCTTTATACAACAAAGTCTGCAGCCACAGGTGGGCCAATGACGGTCCATGAAACTTCTCATCAGCAAAGTCAGACGGGTCTCTATGGAAGGTTAGGAGGTGGGTGGGCGGCGGGCGCAGAGAGACCATGCTGTGTAAGTGACAGCCTAGGGAGCAATGCTATATTTGTAGGGAGCAGGGACCCACCAGAGGACCCTCCAGTCTGAGTCTGCACCCATGCCGCGGGAGGATCTTCCAAATTGATGCTGCATGCCGGCCCCGGCACACATGCCTTAGTTTGCCTTTACCTGGTGTAACCCTTCCCAGATATCATCAAAACTAACAACAAGTAACTTTTACGTACACTTTAAATAAACCTCATTTTGGCCATTATTTGCATCAAACCAGCGACCGGGTCTGTAGCTCCATAATGAATGTAATGGAATGACATTAGGAAGCACGGCGCTGATAGCACATGGAGCTGCCTGTCAATCATATGTACAAGTCCCTCTGCAGAGCTCTCCGTGGAACCCGTTTGGATCCCAGTTGCGCAGGGGCGGGGGGGTGGAATGTCGTCTGTTGAAGTTTCCATTAGACGTCATGCAAGATTTACTAAGTGGATTATACGCTTCTTAAGTTACAGACAATATTTTCCACACCGTCTGTTCGCTGTGCCAGGGCCAGCTTTGTGGCTTTTGTATCGCCTTCATGTCGATGGTGACGGTCATGTACACATAGGATTAAGCCACGGACACCTTGAAGGGTCAGTCTGCCCAAAATTCATTTTCAGTGTTTGCTGGAGAGTTAAACCTCCAGTTCCTTGTATCCCCGGGGCACTCCAGTATGGGGCACTCCAGTATGGGGCACTCCAGTATGGGGCACTCCAGTATGGGGCACTCCAGTATGGGGCACTGGGGCTTCCAGCGTGCATGCTGCAGACGGGGGTCCAACTACGAACTACTGGTCTACACTGCAAGTCTGTGGTCAGGGTTGTGTTAAATATGTGAACAAGGAGCTCCTCATAATGGGCACAGCGGGTGTACAGACCCGGGAACTCAGCACAGGGATGGTGGGAGCTCCTCATAATGGGCACAGCGGGTGTACAGACCCGGGAACTCAGCACAGGGATGGTGGG
>NW_017308347.1:138298-140644 GCF_000935625.1 Nanorana parkeri | reverse complement strand
CCTCAGATCACCCCAATTCCTGCACCTTCACCCCTCAGATCACCCCAATTCCTGCACCTTCACCCCTCAGAACACCCCAATTCCTGCACCTTCACCCCTCAGATCACCCCAATTCCTTCACCCCTCAGATCACCCCAATTCCTACACCATCACACCTCAGATCACCCCAATTCCTGCACCTTCACCCCTCAGATCACCCCAATTCCTGCACCTTCACCCCTCAGATCACCCCAATTCCTACACCTAGGCAGATCGGATTCTTTATACAACAAAGTCTGCAGCCACAGGTGGGCCAATGACGGTCCATGAAACTTCTCATCAGCAAAGTCAGACGGGTCTCTATGGAAGGTTAGGAGGTGGGTGGGCGGCGGGCGCAGAGAGACCATGCTGTGTAAGTGACAGCCTAGGGAGCAATGCTATATTTGTAGGGAGCAGGGACCCACCAGAGGACCCTCCAGTCTGAGTCTGCACCCATGCCGCGGGAGGATCTTCCAAATTGATGCTGCATGCCGGCCCCGGCACACATGCCTTAGTTTGCCTTTACCTGGTGTAACCCTTCCCAGATATCATCAAAACTAACAACAAGTAACTTTTACGTACACTTTAAATAAACCTCATTTTGGCCATTATTTGCATCAAACCAGCGACCGGGTCTGTAGCTCCATAATGAATGTAATGGAATGACATTAGGAAGCACGGCGCTGATAGCACATGGAGCTGCCTGTCAATCATATGTACAAGTCCCTCTGCAGAGCTCTCCGTGGAACCCGTTTGGATCCCAGTTGCGCAGGGGCGGGGGGGTGGAATGTCGTCTGTTGAAGTTTCCATTAGACGTCATGCAAGATTTACTAAGTGGATTATACGCTTCTTAAGTTACAGACAATATTTTCCACACCGTCTGTTCGCTGTGCCAGGGCCAGCTTTGTGGCTTTTGTATCGCCTTCATGTCGATGGTGACGGTCATGTACACATAGGATTAAGCCACGGACACCTTGAAGGGTCAGTCTGCCCAAAATTCATTTTCAGTGTTTGCTGGAGAGTTAAACCTCCAGTTCCTTGTATCCCCGGGGCACTCCAGTATGGGGCACTCCAGTATGGGGCACTCCAGTATGGGGCACTCCAGTATGGGGCACTCCAGTATGGGGCACTGGGGCTTCCAGCGTGCATGCTGCAGACGGGGGTCCAACTACGAACTACTGGTCTACACTGCAAGTCTGTGGTCAGGGTTGTGTTAAATATGTGAACAAGGAGCTCCTCATAATGGGCACAGCGGGTGTACAGACCCGGGAACTCAGCACAGGGATGGTGGGAGCTCCTCATAATGGGCACAGCGGGTGTACAGACCCGGGAACTCAGCACAGGGATGGTGGGGGCCCCTCATAATGGGCACAGCCGGTGTAGAGACGCGGGAACTCAGCACAGGGATGGTGGGGGCCCCTCATAATGAGGTGTGCAGACCCAAGAATTCAGAGAATACTTTTTCTTGGTGAGTAAAGGTTCTGATGACGTCACCAGCCCAAAATCTGTATGTGGCTGACTTTTTCTTATAGTCGGCTTTGAATGCGGAATGAGATCTTAATCCCTCTTCCCGGGCACAGGAAGGCAGAAGCTCCTCATAAGCCTCTTCTTCATGCACGTTAGTTGCCGGCTGCCTCAATCCTTGCTCAGTGTGTACACAGCCCAATGTGGACCCCAACCTCCTGGTGTTCAGAAACGTTGGCAGGAGAGACCAGATAGTCCAGAAATGGCTTCATACTATATTGGGCCAGTGCCGGCTTCTGTTCACATGACATCCCATTGTGCTTAGTTGGCCCAGTGGACAGCATAGCGGTTAGTGAAATTGGGACATTTGTGGGTAACCTCTATTTTTTCCTTTCATCCTTTAGATGTCATCTTCAGACTCCTTCGAGGCCAGGCTGGTCGCCGTTTGTGAAAAAATGATGTCACAGACCTGCTGGGTGACGTCGGACCTTCTGGCCCATGAGATGAGCTTCCGGGGGATGACCCTGCTCCATCTGGCTGCCGCCCAGGGCTACGCCAGGCTCATCGAGACTCTCATACAGTGGAGGTCAGTCATTTATGGTGTTGAGATGATAAGACAGAAGGCAAATGTAAGCAATATAAATATTTTGTATGTTCATCTGTTTATAGGAGCATCCATTCTCAGAGTTTGGTGGTGGAGTTGGAGGTGGATCCTCTGAACGTCGATCACTTCTCATGCACTCCTCTGGTGAGAATTTTAATTGTTTTACTTCTTCCAAAGTTCAGACTCCAACCGGACGGCTACAACGTCTAAGAATCGCTTTACCTACCAAAGCATTTGTGCAGAAATGCCTCATGCCCCCC
>NW_017308347.1:135078-137553 GCF_000935625.1 Nanorana parkeri | reverse complement strand
CAGTGGCACCTGCTGCCATTGGCGGTAATTGGCAGCTGTCAAGTACAAGGCCTGGCCCACCCACCTCATTGATGTCACTGAAAGCCCGTGTGTGGCTGAGGAGGTCAACATGCTGTGCAAAAAAAGGGGTGACGGTGTCACGATCCATAACTCGTCCAATCAGAGAACACCTTGTGTCTGTTGATAAAACTTCTCAGCCTCCCCCTGGTGCAGCACTGTCAGTTCTCGACCAAACAGCCATTGATATGCTGCTCGACGCCGAGTGTCGGCTTCAGGTGGAGTGGACGGGGCTCCATCCATATGTGCATCGCTTACAGCTTCCTCGCATGTCCTGTAGAGGTGCCTGGACTGGAATGACGTCACATTCTGGCTCCCGAAACCTTTACAGGGAGTGCAAGGGAGCTGTACCAGCAATGCACATATGGATGTCACAGCACAGCAGCCCACACTGGACCCCAGGCTGAGGATCCGCTCCAGTTCTCGTACGGTAGGGAGACCGGGTGCATCTTTAAAAAAAATGTTATTGTAGTGTGTGTGAGATTGTGGTTGTGTGTGTCTGTCAGTGTTTTTGAGGGCCTGTTCACACCAGTACATTGTTAATCGAACAGTCCTGCGGGATTAATGCACTGTACCATGCAATAGCACCTACTACGCATTTTGGTGTTGGAGGTGCGTTGCTTTGCCACTCATTTGAATAAACGTAGAGATACCTTGTCGCACTCCTTACCGGAAAATGCCAATTAAATGAGGGGGGGGGGGGGATGATCGTAATGACTGCGAATGGCGCCGCCAGATAATGTAGGTAGATGGATGTCACCAGCACACCAAGAGTAATGTAGTCCACAGTGCTCGTTTATTTCAAAACGTCATATCATCAGATGATGCCGTGCGTTCCATTGAAGTGCGACTTGGGTCGCAGCTTAATGACCAAGGACAAATGTGGATCCTGAGGTTACACAGGTTGAGAACCACTGCTTTAGAGGATCCCCCATGGGTCGATCAGGTATTAGCATATGCATACTAAAGGTGCCCATACACTGCACGATTCTCGTACGAGAATCGCGGGAAATCCCGCGATCGTGCAGTGTGAATGAAGACGTGCGACCGTTTCTACTGCATGGTCTCACGTCTTTTGTCTAAGGAGCATGCTAGAAAAACCAGCCGAAAATCTTACGATTTTCGGCTGGTTTGAATGATGCTCTGGAGACAAATGCCGCACGCACGCGCACACTGCCCGTTCAGCATTGCGGTCATCGCAAGTACGATCTGCCTGTCCAAGATGGGCAGATCGTACTTTTTTTTAATTACGCAGTGTATGGCCACCTTTAAGCCCCGTTCACATTGAGCGATTTATCGCGCGGTAATTCCCGCGATATCGCGGCAAATTACCGCACGATATCGCGCTCCAATGCATTTCAATGGGGCAAAGGGTCCTGCTGTTGCGGGTCGTGTGTCGCTACAGCAGGACCCTTTTTGGAGCGGATTTAGCCGCGATTCAAGCTTGCTCAATGCAAGCTTGAACGCGATATCGCGCGGCAAATCTCGCGATGTCGTGCAATATGCAAATCGCGCGACAAACGCGCGATTTGCATATCGCGCAGTGGGAAACGGGGCCTGACATTGGGCCAAGCTGATCCAGTGTAAGCATGCATAATAAGTTCCACCTGGAGCTCCGCTTTAACTTGCCATTAGCAGTACAACTATGAGCGTAAGAAACTGAAATCAGGACGACGTGCTATTCTTCCCTGGCACACGGGTTGTCTTTCTTGCAACTAATTAGATCCAAAGTTATCATCACTAAATGCTAAGAGAGCAATATGTTCATTCAGGGAACTGAGCCGTCAGCACTTGGGGCGTCAGGAATTGTTTTTTTCCTCCTGTGTGCCAGAATTCTGACCAGTCGCCCCATTGGTTGGTTATCTTCTCTTGACCAAAACCGCAGGAGAAGGGAGAGCTAGAACTTGATGGACGTCAGTCTGTTTCCAACTTGATGTAAATATAAGTTGTTTATGGCTTTTTTTTTTTTTGTTGCCAGTCATATTTATCTTTTTATGATACTTGACTTATGTTCTTTGTGATTTCAGGTTTTATTTGCTTTATTTTTATTAAACTTATGTTCTCGTCTGTTTTTTCTGTGTAACAGATGTGGGCCTGCGCTCTTGGGCACACGGAAGCTGCCACCCTCCTCTTCCGCTGGGACTGCCGGGCTCTCTCTATACCAGACTCCTTGGGCCGCTTTCCTCTTGGAGTGGCCCGTTCTCGAGGACACGTCAAATTGGCCTCCACTCTAGAGGAGATGCAGAGGCAGGAAGCGGCGCCGGGAAACTTCACCGAGTTGCATTCCGTCAGTTGGCACTCATTGATTGGAAGCCAGGAGATTGGCCGAGGGCTCTCCCCACTGTCTACAAGTGCAGACACCGGTAATGACACCTTTCGGGGTCCAGAGCTTCTGCTGTTTCCTCAACCTGCGTGTCC
>NW_017308347.1:134488-135058 GCF_000935625.1 Nanorana parkeri | reverse complement strand
TCCGGAAGGCAGTGTAACCCGAAGGTGCCCCTCAATAGACTAAAAAAAAAAAGCCTTTTTTAACTAGAGCTGTTATTAATTAACATTTTCGTGTTTGATTAATCGGAAAAAAAAAATTAATCAGTTAATTTCGATTAATTATAACACACATGCAGATCCAACTGCATTGGCCTATACACATACAGCACAGCAATGAATTCATACAATGAACTTGGATCACACTCATCCAGCACGTTATTATTCCGAGTTGCCCCACTCAACATGGCCGCCGCTTGAGTGGGGCAACTCAGAATAATAACGTGCTGGATTAGTGTGATCCTAGTTCATTTTATGACTTCATTGCTGTGCTGTATGTGTATAGGCCAATGCCTTGGCTGGCTCTTGGGCAAACTCACCGGCCCAAGTGGCTCCGTCGGCTAACGAAGAGAAGGGGGGAGGAGTCCGGTGACGTCACGGACATCAACGTCACCGGACTCCTCCGCCTTCCCTTCGTTAGCCGTCACGGACATCGACGTCACCGGACTCCTCCCCCCTTCCCTTCATTAGCCCACGGAGCCACTTGGGCCAGGG
>NW_017308347.1:131103-131427 GCF_000935625.1 Nanorana parkeri | reverse complement strand
AAGGTGCCCACACACCTTACAATTATCTGCAGGTTTTCTGTGGTCAGATGGAAAAAGTGCAACAGATTGGCCCAGGTGGAGATTCCTCCATACACACAGTTTAGTGTAGATGGAGGAATCTGTTGCACCTTTTCCATCTGACCAGAGAAAACCTGCAGATAATTGTAAGGTGTATGGCCAGCTTTAGAGCCAGGAGATGAAGCTGGGGAAGCAGATCTCTGCTTCCTCAGCTTCTTTGGGGTGCCTAGGTGACATTAGGGGTCTGAAAGACCCCTGATGTCTTCATAAAGAGGACCTGTCACACCCTATCTGCTATTACATAGG
>NW_017308347.1:129353-131069 GCF_000935625.1 Nanorana parkeri | reverse complement strand
CATGTGATAGCAATAAGGTTAGTGTAAAAAAAAAAAAGTGTTTAAAAGTTATAAAAATTAAAGTAACATAAAAGAAAAAGAAAAAAATGCAAAAAAACTTTTTTAAGTCCCCCGCCCCCCACGTGCACGCACATACATACGCAAACACGAATCGGTGCGCCTACGTGCGAAAACGACAATTGCACTACACATGTTACGTATCGCCGCGAACGTCGGAGTGAGAGCAATCATTCTAGAGCCGTCAATCACTAAACTGATGAGCCGTAAAAGCTTTAAAATGTTCCCTATGGGACATTTTGGGTATTTACTTTTTTTTTGCGGCTTCACGGGTAAATGCAATTTTAAGGCTTGACATGTTTGGTATCTATTTACCCGGCGTGACCCCCGTCTTTTTATATGTTAACAAAAAATTGGGTTCTATAATATGTTTCTGTGCACTAAATTTTAATCTAGTTTATTTTTTCCTAAAAATACCGGTTTGATAAACATTTGTGCAAACCGTGCGACTGTAAAAAATTGCAACGAGCATTTGACGGGGCCTCCGCTTTCAGAACAGATATCATTTTTTGGGGGCAGGGGCGTAACTAGAAATCACAGGGCCGCATAGCAAAACCACAACCCAATTGATCTGAACAGCGGCGTGTTCGTCTTCAGCCGCCAGTGAAAGCCAGCAGCAGAGGATCCCATAGCGACCCAGGCGGCCCGCACGGCATCTGGCCGGGCCCCACTGTGCCCCGGGCCCCATAGCGGCCGCCTGGGTCGCTATGGTGATTGTTACGCCACTGTTTGGGGGTCTGAAGCTGTTTTCTAGCCAAAAATGTATATTGTATCGTGTGCGCAAATAGTAAGAAAATGCCCCGGACAGCAAGTGGTTAAAGTGACTTTCTAATCTTCTGATTGTTCTCTCTGGTCAGGTCTCAGCAGTCTCCCGTCTCCCTCTGAGGTGTCGGACGGCTCCATTTCTGTCACTTCGGCCTACTCCAGCAGCTCCGCTCTTCGTGGCTCGCTTGACTGTAGCCCAGAGAGCAGTCAGGACGCTCCTGTAGTGTCGTCCCCAAATTCCAGGCTCCTGGGGGCTGCCTCCTGGGACTTGGAGGACCCGGTGGAACAAGGCCAGTACCTGGGCTCGCCTGGAGTGGTTGATGCGGATCTCCTGGAATACAGAGAGGATACAGAAAACCGGGACTACCTGCAGGTAACGTTTCGTTCCTTGTTCCCCCTCCGCTCTCCCAACCCACACACTCTTTCCATGCTGTTTTATCTGTTGCTCTCTCTCTCTCTCTCTCTTCTTCTTTCCCCTTTTTGTTTCTTCATGCGCACTCTCGTTTCTCTCTTCCGGCCCCTCACGTCCTTCCCCCTATCGCCTCCACTCTCCCTCGTCCCAGGTTGATATGGTCACCCTCGCAGAACAGATCATAGAGGCCACTCCGGACCGCATCAAGCAGGACGATTTCACCGCCTCCGACTCCGTTCCGCTGAGAGAGAGATCGGGCAACCTTAGCAAGACGATGGCATGGCTGGCCAGCTACCTGGATACCGCTGATCAGATGCCGGGCTTACCTCCACATGGGTCAGTACTCGGATCTCTCTACTTCCTGTGTATATTTTATGTGGCTTCCCTAAATTTAGACACACTCCCTGAATTATGGAGGCATTCTGTTTTTGCTTATGTTTGCAAGAATAAATGTTTTATTAAAGGAGAACTATGAGGGGGGG
>NW_017308347.1:119107-129115 GCF_000935625.1 Nanorana parkeri | reverse complement strand
GAGCCAGCTGTCACTCACGCAGCTGGGCGGATCCCGTCGTCTAAGTCGGGATCCGCTGCAGCGTCTCAGTATACCGCGAGCTGTAGCTCTCTATATACTGAGCTTAGGGTGACGGGAGGACGCTAGTTTGTGTACTCCTGTTACCCTAAGGAGAACTATGGGGAAAAACACTGACCTCATAGTTCTCCTTTAAGAAAAAAAATTCCATTTGCATTTGAACTTGTCATATAACGTGGACCCGCATGCAGCTGTACAAGCAACTAGCATTTGTGATGAGACTTCCTTTACTGCAGCGCCAGACAAAGCTCAGGAGCCAGGTTGCCAAAGGGCCTAAAACATTTTTGTTATCAAGCCATCTCACTGTTGTCCATGACTACTTAAAACTTCTACATCGAGGGCCCATTCACACCACATCCAGGTCATCACCAGACCAGATTGTTTCCGGACCACAATGCATTCTAATGTGTCCCTCTGCTATTTCTCTGTTCACACCAGCGCAGTCCGTTCCAGACCAGAGAAATAACGCATGTCTCATTTTGTCTGGTCTGGAATGCACTGAAACTGCGTGCTGGTTCACACCATTTTCTAGACCTAATCTGGACCAGGTCTGGTCCGGAAAACGGTGGGAACCTGCCCTTAGAATTGTGGTCTTGATAATCAAACATTCATAGCTAGGGATGCACCGATACCGATACTAGTATTGGTGCCGATGCCGAGTATTTCGGCGAGTATGAGTACTCGCCCAAATGCTCCGATGCCTAGCCTGATACTTCCAGGATTGTCTTTACACGCTGCACAGCTTCCTGATTGGCCGGGAAGCCGGGTCCATGCTCCCACGTCACTTGTGACAAGAGATCATGAAGACGGCTGCCCGGCCAATCAGGAAGCCGGGCAGCGTGTAATGACACGCTGCCCGGCTTTCTGATTGGCCTGGGAAGCTTACCAATCAGGAAGCCGGCCGCTGTGTAATGACGCGCTGCCCGGCTTCCTGATTGGCCTGGGAAGCTTACCAATCAGGAAGCCGGCCGCTGTGTAATGACGCGGTGCCCGGCTTCCTGATTGACATGGGAAGCTTACCAATCAGGAAGCCGGCCGCTGTGTAATGACGCGGTGCCCGGCTTCCTGATTGACATGGGAAGCTTACCAATCAGGAAGCCGGCCGCTGTGTAATGACGCGGTGCCCGGCTTCCTGATTGACATGGGAAGCTTACCAATCAGGAAGCCGGCCGCTGTGTAATGACGCGGTGCCCGGCTTCCTGATTGACATGGGAAGCTTACCAATCAGGAAGCCGGCCGCTGTGTAATGACGCGGTGCCCGGCTTCCTGATTGACATGGGAAGCTTACCAATCAGGAAGCCGGCCGCTGTGTAATGACGCGGTGCCCGGCTTCCTGATTGACATGGGAAGCTTACCAATCAGGAAGCCGGCCGCTGTGTAATGACGCGGTGCCCGGCTTCCTGATTGACATGGGAAGCTTACCAATCAGGAAGCCGGCCGCTGTGTAATGACGCGGTGCCCGGCTTCCTGATTGACATGGGAAGCTTACCAATCAGGAAGCCGGCCGCTGTGTAATGACGCGGTGCCCGGCTTCCTGATTGACATGGGAAGCTTACCAATCAGGAAGCCGGCCGCTGTGTAATGACGCGGTGCCCGGCTTCCTGATTGACATGGGAAGCTTACCAATCAGGAAGCCGGCCGCTGTGTAATGACGCGGTGCCCGGCTTCCTGATTGACATGGGAAGCTTACCAATCAGGAAGCCGGCCGCTGTGTAATGACGCGGTGCCCGGCTTCCTGATTGACATGGGAAGCTTACCAATCAGGAAGCCGGCCGCTGTGTAATGACGCGGTGCCCGGCTTCCTGATTGACATGGGAAGCTTACCAATCAGGAAGCCGGCCGCTGTGTAATGACGCGGTGCCCGGCTTCCTGATTGACATGGGAAGCTTACCAATCAGGAAGCCGGCCGCTGTGTAATGACGCGGTGCCCGGCTTCCTGATTGACATGGGAAGCTTACCAATCAGGAAGCCGGCCGCTGTGTAATGACGCGGTGCCCGGCTTCCTGATTGACATGGGAAGCTTACCAATCAGGAAGCCGGCCGCTGTGTAATGACGCGGTGCCCGGCTTCCTGATTGACATGGGAAGCTTACCAATCAGGAAGCCGGCCGCTGTGTAATGACGCGGTGCCCGGCTTCCTGATTGACATGGGAAGCTTACCAATCAGGAAGCCGGCCGCTGTGTAATGACGCGGTGCCCGGCTTCCTGATTGACATGGGAAGCTTACCAATCAGGAAGCCGGCCGCTGTGTAATGACGCGGTGCCCGGCTTCCTGATTGACATGGGAAGCTTACCAATCAGGAAGCCGGCCGCTGTGTAATGACGCGGTGCCCGGCTTCCTGATTGACATGGGAAGCTTACCAATCAGGAAGCCGGCCGCTGTGTAATGACGCGGTGCCCGGCTTCCTGATTGACATGGGAAGCTTACCAATCAGGAAGCCGGCCGCTGTGTAATGACGCGGTGCCCGGCTTCCTGATTGACATGGGAAGCTTACCAATCAGGAAGCCGGCCGCTGTGTAATGACGCGGTGCCCGGCTTCCTGATTGACATGGGAAGCTTACCAATCAGGAAGCCGGCCGCTGTGTAATGACGCGGTGCCCGGCTTCCTGATTGACATGGGAAGCTTACCAATCAGGAAGCCGGCCGCTGTGTAATGACGCGGTGCCCGGCTTCCTGATTGACATGGGAAGCTTACCAATCAGGAAGCCGGCCGCTGTGTAATGACGCGGTGCCCGGCTTCCTGATTGACATGGGAAGCTTACCAATCAGGAAGCCGGCCGCTGTGTAATGACGCGGTGCCCGGCTTCCTGATTGACATGGGAAGCTTACCAATCAGGAAGCCGGCCGCTGTGTAATGACGCGGTGCCCGGCTTCCTGATTGACATGGGAAGCTTACCAATCAGGAAGCCGGCCGCTGTGTAATGACGCGGTGCCCGGCTTCCTGATTGACATGGGAAGCTTACCAATCAGGAAGCCGGCCGCTGTGTAATGACGCGGTGCCCGGCTTCCTGATTGACATGGGAAGCTTACCAATCAGGAAGCCGGCCGCTGTGTAATGACGCGGTGCCCGGCTTCCTGATTGACATGGGAAGCTTACCAATCAGGAAGCCGGCCGCTGTGTAATGACGCGGTGCCCGGCTTCCTGATTGACATGGGAAGCTTACCAATCAGGAAGCCGGCCGCTGTGTAATGACGCGGTGCCCGGCTTCCTGATTGACATGGGAAGCTTACCAATCAGGAAGCCGGCCGCTGTGTAATGACGCGGTGCCCGGCTTCCTGATTGACATGGGAAGCTTACCAATCAGGAAGCCGGCCGCTGTGTAATGACGCGGTGCCCGGCTTCCTGATTGACATGGGAAGCTTACCAATCAGGAAGCCGGCCGCTGTGTAATGACGCGGTGCCCGGCTTCCTGATTGACATGGGAAGCTTACCAATCAGGAAGCCGGCCGCTGTGTAATGACGCGGTGCCCGGCTTCCTGATTGACATGGGAAGCTTACCAATCAGGAAGCCGGCCGCTGTGTAATGACGCGGTGCCCGGCTTCCTGATTGACATGGGAAGCTTACCAATCAGGAAGCCGGCCGCTGTGTAATGACGCGGTGCCCGGCTTCCTGATTGACATGGGAAGCTTACCAATCAGGAAGCCGGCCGCTGTGTAATGACGCGGTGCCCGGCTTCCTGATTGACATGGGAAGCTTACCAATCAGGAAGCCGGCCGCTGTGTAATGACGCGGTGCCCGGCTTCCTGATTGACATGGGAAGCTTACCAATCAGGAAGCCGGCCGCTGTGTAATGACGCGGTGCCCGGCTTCCTGATTGACATGGGAAGCTTACCAATCAGGAAGCCGGCCGCTGTGTAATGACGCGGTGCCCGGCTTCCTGATTGACATGGGAAGCTTACCAATCAGGAAGCCGGCCGCTGTGTAATGACGCGGTGCCCGGCTTCCTGATTGACATGGGAAGCTTACCAATCAGGAAGCCGGCCGCTGTGTAATGACGCGGTGCCCGGCTTCCTGATTGACATGGGAAGCTTACCAATCAGGAAGCCGGCCGCTGTGTAATGACGCGGTGCCCGGCTTCCTGATTGACATGGGAAGCTTACCAATCAGGAAGCCGGCCGCTGTGTAATGACGCGGTGCCCGGCTTCCTGATTGACATGGGAAGCTTACCAATCAGGAAGCCGGCCGCTGTGTAATGACGCGGTGCCCGGCTTCCTGATTGACATGGGAAGCTTACCAATCAGGAAGCCGGCCGCTGTGTAATGACGCGGTGCCCGGCTTCCTGATTGACATGGGAAGCTTACCAATCAGGAAGCCGGCCGCTGTGTAATGACGCGGTGCCCGGCTTCCTGATTGACATGGGAAGCTTACCAATCAGGAAGCCGGCCGCTGTGTAATGACGCGGTGCCCGGCTTCCTGATTGACATGGGAAGCTTACCAATCAGGAAGCCGGCCGCTGTGTAATGACGCGGTGCCCGGCTTCCTGATTGACATGGGAAGCTTACCAATCAGGAAGCCGGCCGCTGTGTAATGACGCGGTGCCCGGCTTCCTGATTGACATGGGAAGCTTACCAATCAGGAAGCCGGCCGCTGTGTAATGACGCGGTGCCCGGCTTCCTGATTGACATGGGAAGCTTACCAATCAGGAAGCCGGCCGCTGTGTAATGACGCGGTGCCCGGCTTCCTGATTGACATGGGAAGCTTACCAATCAGGAAGCCGGCCGCTGTGTAATGACGCGGTGCCCGGCTTCCTGATTGACATGGGAAGCTTACCAATCAGGAAGCCGGCCGCTGTGTAATGACGCGGTGCCCGGCTTCCTGATTGACATGGGAAGCTTACCAATCAGGAAGCCGGCCGCTGTGTAATGACGCGGTGCCCGGCTTCCTGATTGACATGGGAAGCTTACCAATCAGGAAGCCGGCCGCTGTGTAATGACGCGGTGCCCGGCTTCCTGATTGACATGGGAAGCTTACCAATCAGGAAGCCGGCCGCTGTGTAATGACGCGGTGCCCGGCTTCCTGATTGACATGGGAAGCTTACCAATCAGGAAGCCGGCCGCTGTGTAATGACGCGGTGCCCGGCTTCCTGATTGACATGGGAAGCTTACCAATCAGGAAGCCGGCCGCTGTGTAATGACGCGGTGCCCGGCTTCCTGATTGACATGGGAAGCTTACCAATCAGGAAGCCGGCCGCTGTGTAATGACGCGGTGCCCGGCTTCCTGATTGACATGGGAAGCTTACCAATCAGGAAGCCGGCCGCTGTGTAATGACGCGGTGCCCGGCTTCCTGATTGACATGGGAAGCTTACCAATCAGGAAGCCGGCCGCTGTGTAATGACGCGGTGCCCGGCTTCCTGATTGACATGGGAAGCTTACCAATCAGGAAGCCGGCCGCTGTGTAATGACGCGGTGCCCGGCTTCCTGATTGACATGGGAAGCTTACCAATCAGGAAGCCGGCCGCTGTGTAATGACGCGGTGCCCGGCTTCCTGATTGACATGGGAAGCTTACCAATCAGGAAGCCGGCCGCTGTGTAATGACGCGGTGCCCGGCTTCCTGATTGACATGGGAAGCTTACCAATCAGGAAGCCGGCCGCTGTGTAATGACGCGGTGCCCGGCTTCCTGATTGACATGGGAAGCTTACCAATCAGGAAGCCGGCCGCTGTGTAATGACGCGGTGCCCGGCTTCCTGATTGACATGGGAAGCTTACCAATCAGGAAGCCGGCCGCTGTGTAATGACGCGGTGCCCGGCTTCCTGATTGACATGGGAAGCTTACCAATCAGGAAGCCGGCCGCTGTGTAATGACGCGGTGCCCGGCTTCCTGATTGACATGGGAAGCTTACCAATCAGGAAGCCGGCCGCTGTGTAATGACGCGGTGCCCGGCTTCCTGATTGACATGGGAAGCTTACCAATCAGGAAGCCGGCCGCTGTGTAATGACGCGGTGCCCGGCTTCCTGATTGACATGGGAAGCTTACCAATCAGGAAGCCGGCCGCTGTGTAATGACGCGGTGCCCGGCTTCCTGATTGACATGGGAAGCTTACCAATCAGGAAGCCGGCCGCTGTGTAATGACGCGGTGCCCGGCTTCCTGATTGACATGGGAAGCTTACCAATCAGGAAGCCGGCCGCTGTGTAATGACGCGGTGCCCGGCTTCCTGATTGACATGGGAAGCTTACCAATCAGGAAGCCGGCCGCTGTGTAATGACGCGGTGCCCGGCTTCCTGATTGACATGGGAAGCTTACCAATCAGGAAGCCGGCCGCTGTGTAATGACGCGGTGCCCGGCTTCCTGATTGACATGGGAAGCTTACCAATCAGGAAGCCGGCCGCTGTGTAATGACGCGGTGCCCGGCTTCCTGATTGACATGGGAAGCTTACCAATCAGGAAGCCGGCCGCTGTGTAATGACGCGGTGCCCGGCTTCCTGATTGACATGGGAAGCTTACCAATCAGGAAGCCGGCCGCTGTGTAATGACGCGGTGCCCGGCTTCCTGATTGACATGGGAAGCTTACCAATCAGGAAGCCGGCCGCTGTGTAATGACGCGGTGCCCGGCTTCCTGATTGACATGGGAAGCTTACCAATCAGGAAGCCGGCCGCTGTGTAATGACGCGGTGCCCGGCTTCCTGATTGACATGGGAAGCTTACCAATCAGGAAGCCGGCCGCTGTGTAATGACGCGGTGCCCGGCTTCCTGATTGACATGGGAAGCTTACCAATCAGGAAGCCGGCCGCTGTGTAATGACGCGGTGCCCGGCTTCCTGATTGACATGGGAAGCTTACCAATCAGGAAGCCGGCCGCTGTGTAATGACGCGGTGCCCGGCTTCCTGATTGACATGGGAAGCTTACCAATCAGGAAGCCGGCCGCTGTGTAATGACGCGGTGCCCGGCTTCCTGATTGACATGGGAAGCTTACCAATCAGGAAGCCGGCCGCTGTGTAATGACGCGGTGCCCGGCTTCCTGATTGACATGGGAAGCTTACCAATCAGGAAGCCGGCCGCTGTGTAATGACGCGGTGCCCGGCTTCCTGATTGACATGGGAAGCTTACCAATCAGGAAGCCGGCCGCTGTGTAATGACGCGGTGCCCGGCTTCCTGATTGACATGGGAAGCTTACCAATCAGGAAGCCGGCCGCTGTGTAATGACGCGGTGCCCGGCTTCCTGATTGACATGGGAAGCTTACCAATCAGGAAGCCGGCCGCTGTGTAATGACGCGGTGCCCGGCTTCCTGATTGACATGGGAAGCTTACCAATCAGGAAGCCGGCCTACTATGAGGTGAGTGCTTTTCACTCACCTCATAGTTCTAGCCGACCTGTGACAATGAGACTGTCACAGGTCGGCTGAGTAGATCAGGAGGTGAGCGAACACATACCGGCGTTCGCTCACTTCTCGATCCTGTCACGGCTCTCTGCCGTGACAGGGGAGGGGCTGGATTCCCTCCGCTCCGATCCGCCAGCGCTGACTGGCAGAACGGACGGGGGGGGGGGGCGGTACTATAGGCAGAGCCAGCTGTCACTCACGCAGCTGGGCGGATCCCGTCGTCTAAGTCGGGATCCGCTGCAGCGTCTCAGTATACCGCGAGCTGTAGCTCTCTATATACTGAGCTTAGGGTGACGGGAGGACGCTAGTTTGTGTACTCCTGTTACCCTAAGGAGAACTATGGGGAAAAACACTGACCTCATAGTTCTCCTTTAAGAAAAAAAATTCCATTTGCATTTGAACTTGTCATATAACGTGGACCCGCATGCAGCTGTACAAGCAACTAGCATTTGTGATGAGACTTCCTTTACTGCAGCGCCAGACAAAGCTCAGGAGCCAGGTTGCCAAAGGGCCTAAAACATTTTTGTTATCAAGCCATCTCACTGTTGTCCATGACTACTTAAAACTTCTACATCGAGGGCCCATTCACACCACATCCAGGTCATCACCAGACCAGATTGTTTCCGGACCACAATGCATTCTAATGTGTCCCTCTGCTATTTCTCTGTTCACACCAGCGCAGTCCGTTCCAGACCAGAGAAATAACGCATGTCTCATTTTGTCTGGTCTGGAATGCACTGAAACTGCGTGCTGGTTCACACCATTTTCTAGACCTAATCTGGACCAGGTCTGGTCCGGAAAACGGTGGGAACCTGCCCTTAGAATTGTGGTCTTGATAATCAAACATTCATAGCTAGGGATGCACCGATACCGATACTAGTATTGGTGCCGATGCCGAGTATTTCGGCGAGTATGAGTACTCGCCCAAATGCTCCGATGCCTAGCCTGATACTTCCAGGATTGTCTTTACACGCTGCACAGCTTCCTGATTGGCCGGGAAGCCGGGTCCATGCTCCCACGTCACTTGTGACAAGAGATCATGAAGACGGCTGCCCGGCCAATCAGGAAGCCGGGCAGCGTGTAATGACACGCTGCCCGGCTTTCTGATTGGCCTGGGAAGCTTACCAATCAGGAAGCCGGCCGCTGTGTAATGACGCGCTGCCCGGCTTGCTGATTGGCCTGGGAAGCTTACCAATCAGGAAGCCGGCCGCTGTGTAATGACGCGCTGCCCGGCTTGCTGATTGGCCTGGGAAGCTTACCAATCAGGAAGCCGGCCGCTGTGTAATGACGCGCTGCCCGGCTTGCTGATTGGCCTGGGAAGCTTACCAATCAGGAAGCCGGCCGCTGTGTAATGACGCGCTGCCCGGCTTGCTGATTGGCCTGGGAAGCTTACCAATCAGGAAGCCGGCCGCTGTGTAATGACGCGGTGCCCGGCTTCCTGATTGACATGGGAAGCTTACCAATCAGGAAGCCGGCCGCTGTGTAATGACGCGGTGCCCGGCTTTTTGAATGGCTGGGAAGCCGGCTTCATGCTCCCTCGTCACCTCATGGCGAGGGAGCATGGAGCCGGCTTCCCGGCCAATCAATCAGGAGGCCAGGCGCCGCATCATTACACGGCGCCTGGCTTCCTGATTGGCCAGAAAGCCGGCTCCATGCTTTCTCGTCGAGAAGCATGGGGGCGTCTTCCCTGCTAATCGGGAAGCCGTGTGGCGAGTCATTACAAGCCACCAGGCTTCCTGAAAGGGACTCCCGGTATCGGCGAGTCCTGAAAAAAAAAATATCGGTACACAATACCGGTATCGGTGCATCCCTAGTCATAAGAGAAAGATTAATCATAACTGAAACGTGCTGTAAAGTTTTACTTCAACGCTAACCTTTTGGTTTCTCCGTACAGAGAGGGGATGCGGGCAGCCCGTGCCTTGGCTCGCTTTGCTCAGATGAGCCCAGGAGAGGACGGAAGCAGCCTGGGGTCACACTCCGACGTCGGAGCCTTTGGGCAGAGAAGCAAACGGGTGAACAGAAGGTCCATGGAGGGCTTACGCGTCAAAGTGACCAGGTATGGAGCTCATTTGTAGCTCTCGTGTTGCATGAATGGTTTTGCGGACCTCGGGAACATGTCATCCTTCTATATTGTTAGGTCCGAGGCTCCACCGTCCCCCACAACTCCTCCTCCCTTGGGAGAAATTTCCTTTGAGCGGTTTGACCCTCCCGGCGCAGCCAGATGGTCCGAGTTCCTCAGTGCCTCAAGCAGCGGACGGATGGAGAGCGAGTTTGCTCTGCTGACCCTCTCGGACCACGAGCAGCGGGAGCTCTACGAGGCAGCCCGTGTTATTCAGACAGCCTTTCGCAAGTACAAGGTGAGGCCGTGACTGTAGTCTTCAATCTGCTCGCGGGTGTCTTTCCACATATTTACCTTCATCTTTTTATGACATGCTATAGGATGCAGCTTCTCATTGCTACTTCTCTGGTATTTGATCAAACAAATATTCATGCGGCAAATGGAAAATGTTATTGTTAGGTTAACTCCTCCCACATCAGCTGCTACAGTTTTGCATGGTTGCTTGTTTGCATTGCTCCCATCTGCCGTTACAAAACCAAATTATGGTGTCACCCTCCCCCCCCCCCCCCC
>NW_017308347.1:115490-119066 GCF_000935625.1 Nanorana parkeri | reverse complement strand
AATTTTGGGTCCCCCCCCCCCCCCCCCCCCCCATGGATTTTATCTCTATAGGTTGAACTCGATGGACATGTGTCTTTTTTTAACCTGACTATGTAGTTAACCAGGGAGCTCACCCTGCATGATGGCTTTGTGGAAGGGGTAGAAGTACAATATTCGGCTGGGTAGTTTCTGCAGGCACTTCAAGTTTTTCTATAGTAATATCAAAAAGATAAGGGGCGGGGGGAGGGGGTATTTATCAAAACTGGAGCAGAAGAAATCTGGAGCGGCTGTGCATGGCAACCAATCAGCTTCTCGCCCTCATTTTGTTCAGTTAAGATATGAAAATGAAAGAGAGATGCTGATTGGTTCTCATGGACAACTGCTTCTGATTTTGTCTGCTCCAGTTTTGATCAATTCCCCTCGGGTTGTGTATGAGTATGGGGGAGGCACTGGGATTCTCTGTATTGGGTTGAAGCTGATCATGTTCTTCTCTATGCAGGGACGGCGGTTAAAGGAACAGCAGGACCTGGCGGCTGCCGTCATTCAGCGCTGCTATCGGAAGTACAAACAGGTAACCGCTTCAGATTGTTTCGTTCTTGTAGGCAAGAGACTTGTTGTGCGGCCTTCTGAGCAGCAGAGGGACGTGCCTGTGACCCTGTATCTGGGCGACAACCCTTGATATACACTGAGTGGCCGGATTATTATATACACCGAGTGGCCGGATTATTATATACACCGAGTGGCCGGATTATTATATACACCGAGTGGCCGGATTATTATTGACTCTATAGGTGGGAGATGACTGTAGATCTGACTCTATAGGTGGGAGATGACTGTAGATCGGACTCTATAGGTGGGAGATGACTGTAGATCGGACTCTATAGGTGGGAGATGACTGTAGATCGGACTCTATAGGTGGGAGATGACTGTAGATCTGACTCTATAGGTGGGAGATGACTGTAGATCTGACTCTATAGGTGGGAGATGACTGTAGATCTGACTCTATAGGTGGGAGATGACTGTAGATCTGGCCTTGATATCTGGGGAACACTGAGATTTTACTATGATGTAAGTAGGAAATTGTGATTCCTGTGGTGTCCGGAGAAGACTGATATGTTGCTGGGACTAGACATATTTGTGGTGTTGGAGGAGACTTGAGATTTGCCTGTGTGATGTACGGAGGTTCTTTCTTTATCTGGAGAAGGCTGATTTGATTTGTGGCACAGATGAGGTTTTCCCCCGATGTTGAGACGAGACATAGAACTATGGTATTGGGAATCCAGAGTAGATCCTTCTATGATATCTGAATGTGGAAGGTGATGGTGGACCTTTTGTGTTGCTCCATCTTGAGTTTTGCTTGTTGCCCATCGTCTAATCCCACCTTTCTCCTTTTACAAGCTGACATGGATTGCTCTGAAGGTAAACTGTCTCTCACATGTGCTCATCCCACCTTGCATTCAACAGATGTGTCCTCCCATTATCACCTAGAGCCTTGGTTCTCAACTGGTGGGTCGTGACCCAAAAGTGGGTCGCAACCCCGTGTTCAGTGGGTCACCGCATGCCTTCCACGTTTCTAGGTCAGAGGTTCCTCAGCCTCCCCCTAGCGCAGCACCGTCAGTTCTCACACCGAGCAGCCATTCACAATATGCTGCCCGGCGCCGAGTGTCAGCTTGAGGTGGGGTGGGGTGGGCTGGGGGTATGGCCGCCAGTGAGCTCCATCTATATGTGCGTTGCTTACAGCTCCCTCACATGCCCTGCAGAGGCGCCTGGACCGGAGTGACGTCACATTCTGGCTCCCGGCACCCCTACAGGGCACGCAACGGAGCTGTACAATATTATGTCGATTAGTTGTTGCAGCCCTACAATGCACATATAGATGGAGCTCCGTCACAGCACAGCAGCCCACACTGGACCCCGGGCTGAGGATCCGTTCCAGTTCTTGTAAGATGGGGAGACCGGGTGGATCATGTGTGTGTGTGAGGATGTGTCTGTGGTTGTGTGTGCCTGGCAGTGTTTTTGAGGGCCCGTTCACATTAGAACAGTGCGTTAATCGCACAGTCCCGTGTCTTTAACGCACCTTACCACGCAATCGCACCTACTGCGCAGTCTGGTGCAGGAGGTGCGTTCCAGTGCGGTGCCACTTGGGTCAAGACTTAATGACCGAGGACAAATGTGGGTCCTGAGGTTACACAGGTTGAGAACCGCTGACCTAGACGAACCCTCGTTGCTTTGTCCGAGAAACATTTTTGCTTTCATAATCATGAACAGTATTATATTTATTATATTATATTCCAAGGCGACGTACCGGGATACTGCTGGAGGTGTCTAAAAACAGAAGCACCACACCAATGGTCACCAACGAGTCCAAACCTATTTATTTCAGGGAACCCAAGACAATAATACAATATGTTTCGGGGGTTATAAAGCACCCCGTTCATCGGGGCTCCAAATGATTTTTAGGATGAAATGGATTCATGAACCCTGGGGCAAATATCTCCTTATTAATATCCAGGCCTCAGCATCTGGCTGTCTGAATTTCTACGATTAACCTCCTTGGCGGTATTTCCGAGTGTGGCTCGGGGTTCATTTTCTGTACCGTAAGCGGTGACCCCCGAGCCACACTCGGGAATACAGTGAAGCGTCTCTTACCTTGTTCCTCGAGCCGCGCTGTGTCCTCCGGCCGATGCCGGCATCCGGGTTCGGTCCCTTGAGATCCAAAAGGAAAAGAAGAAATCATACCGCCAGGGAGGTTAAATCAATATTTTTGGCCTCTCAAGCCATTGATGTGGTGGTGCAGTTTTCCTACACCCCCTACATTTTACCTGAGGTGCCTTTAGGGCCCCTATGGTGCTCGAGAGCCGCCTAGTCAGAGCCATTATACTCTACAACATAAGACTTCGCTCTGCACATTGAAACTTGACGCAGCGCCTACACACAGTCTTCCGTGACGCTCACTGCCGGCAACCTACGAGACCAATTATCCACTTTTGTGGCCCATTCAGATGTCTACGGCCTTATTAGAGTCGTTCTTTAAATGTCCTCCATGACTGCGCTGTCACATGGTGGCCTTAAAGGGGTCCTTTTAATTAGGGATGCACCAATACCGGTTTTTCGGTATCGAGTACGAGTACCGATATTTTGCTGTTGGTACTTGCCGATACCGATGCTTATGCTGTCAAGGAGCGAGATTCCCGGCCAATCAGGAAGCCGGGCAGCGGGTAATGTCGGCTGTTTGGTCAGCTCAATGCTAATTGGCTGGGAAGCCGGCGTAGCAGGCAATCAGCATGGAGGCAGTTGTTCGGCTGGCTCCATGCTGATTGGCCGGGAAGCAGGCTTCCTGCTAAATCAGGAAACGGGTCATTACTCGTCGCCCAGTTTCCTGATTGCCGGGAATAAGGATGGGCTCGGGCGTGTTCGCAGCTCCACGTGCCGAGCCCGCCAGGAAGCTGACAGCGCCGCAGCGCCAATGACAGGTACCGAGACATTTTCCCGGTCCGCAGCTGCAGAGATCAGGAAATGTCTCAGTGCCTGTGATTGGCGCTGTCAGCTTCCTGGCGGGCTCGGCACGTGGAGCTGCGAACACGCCCGAGCCCATCC
>NW_017308347.1:110874-113895 GCF_000935625.1 Nanorana parkeri | reverse complement strand
TAAGGATGGGCTCGGGCGTGTTCGCAGCTCCACGTGCCGAGCCCGCCAGGAAGCTGACAGCGCCGCAGCGCCAATGACAGGTACCGAGACATTTTCCCGGTCCGCAGCTGCAGAGATCAGGAAATGTCTCAGTGCCTGTGATTGGCGCTGTCAGCTTCCTGGCGGGCTCGGCACGTGGAGCTGCGAACACGCCCGAGCCCATCCTTATTCCTGGGAAAGCCGGCTTCACGTTCCTGAACGTCACTGCCAGTCATAGGAAATCTTCCTCTGACCGGAAGTTCCAGTATTGGGGAAGGTATAGAAGCATTTGGAGGAGTACAAACCCAAATGCTCGATATCGGCACTGATACCAGTATCGGTGCATCCCTAATTTTAACCATTTCAGGCAAGATTTTACATTACATTTTTGTTGGCTTTTTTTCACACCAGTATGTTTCCATGGAAACTGTTGGTTCGCCCCTCACACCCCCCTTTTTAGACTATTCCTACCTCATATCTAAAATGAATCAATCCTTGGTGATCTTATATCATTCTTTTTAGATTTCAGTAAAAGAAAATTCAGATTCAGAATATAAACATTTTTCTTGTCCATTCAGGGATCCAGGAAGTGTTAACCTTCGGGTTATACTGCCACCTACAGGAGGATTGGACACTGGCAAACAAAAAAAAACTGTTGACCGGCCTAGGATATCCCTCGTAAACCAACATGCCTCAGGGATATAAAGACATCATTGAGGCAGGAAGGGGGGCTCTTGTAGCTCCATTCATTCTCCACCTGACACCTCTCTGTGCTCTCCATGTTAGAGAGGGGAGAGACTGAGATGTAGCTTGGGATTGTCACATAGAGGAAGTGTTGGCTTTCGGGGGGGGGGGTTTAAAAGGAAGTCCTCGTGTCCTAAAAATCCCACCACAGCGCCGACTCTCATCTGAGTTCTTGGCCAACTGAATTGAGAAGAGTTTTGTGATGTCGGCTCTGATAAGTGGATCACAGAGATCCTTACTGAGCCCTGATGTCGGCCCTGCGCTCTCTTGTTACCGTCTCACTCTGTTGGTTTTCCTTCCCCAGTACGCGCTGTACAAGAAGATGACGCAGGCGGCCATCTTGATCCAGTCCAAGTTCCGCAGCTACTACGAGCAGAAGCGTTTCCAGCAGAGTCGCAGAGCAGCCGTGCTGATTCAGCAGTGTTACAGGAGCTACAGAGAGGGGGCCCGCGGGGGACCGGCCTTACAACATCGCCTCAAGTGAGTGGGGACAGAGTACCCCCGAGATCTTGGATTCATCTCATCCGTCTCCAACACTGAGACCTCTCTCTTCTTTTCGCAGGGGGTCGTTCCTGACGAAGAAGCAGGACCAGGCTGCCCGTAAGATCATGCGGTTTCTGCGACGCTGCAGCCACAGGTAACATGACACGGCCGGGGTGGTGACAGGGGATGAATGATGACGGATGATTCATGCCGGTGACACTATGAAACCTATTTATAAGGATCTGTGCAATCGTTCATTTTCCTCCTGTCACACTCTCTCTACGTTCTCCAGCTAAATGTTTTATCAAAGTTTCCAAAGCTGAACATTTAAGTTTGTCCAATAATTTGGGGGGATATATTACAATGACACCTGGGAGTGGGGGGGATATATTACAAAGGCACCTGGAAGTGGGGGGTAAATGTTACAATGGCAGATAGAAAGATGTCTGAACACGCAGAGCATTGCAGGTTGCTGTGTATGGGGCTGTGTAGCCGCAGAGCGGTCAGGGGGCCCATGCTGACCCGTGTCCACCACCAAAACCACCTACAATGGGCGCGTGACCAAGTACACCCCTTCATGGAAACGGTGTTCCCTGATGGCAGTGGTCTCCATCAGCAGGATAATGCGCCCGGCCACACAGCAAGAATGGTTTAGGAATGGTTCGAGGAACACAACGACCTCACAACTTACAGGACCTGCTACTGACGGTTTGGCCAGCTTGATGCTGATTGGCCAGGAAGCCAGCCAATCAGCATCAAGCTGGTCAAACAGCCGGCTTCCCGGGTAATCGAGCTCAATTAATCTTGCTTGCCCGGGAAGCCGGCCCCATGCTAGCGGAAGTACCGGTACTCGATAGCGGCAAAAAAACTGGTATCGGTTCATCCCTAGTTCTCAGTACCATAAACCACCACCAACGTTGTCACCCAAGGACCCCTGTGGAAAGATTCGGCATACATGGTCCTCTGTCCTCCCTTCTGAACCTCGTCTCTCCGTTCTTTTATCTTCCAGGATGAAGGAATTAAAGCAAACTCAAGATCTGGAGTGTTTACAGAAGAGGGGGCTGGCCAAATAACCCAGAGCTCCCCGTCCCCCATCTCCGGAGCCCACCGCTGGAAACCCGCACACTGCCGGATGGGAGCCCGCCCGCCCGCCAGAGGGGCCACCACTCCCCAGCCTCGCGCATGAGAACGAGTGTGACTTATTGTATATATGTTGCATGTGAACGGCTGTGAGTCGATGTGACCGCATGTATGTACAGATGTAAATAATCTTGCTGGCGTGTGCTAAGGTCAGCACCCCCCCCCGTGACCACTCACCCCTTGTACTCTACGGCCCGGCATCGCTCCATAAGGGCTCGCTCCGGACTTCCCGCTCGCCACAGCACGCCTCTTTCTCTGACATGTCTAGACGCCACAGGCCGCCGTATGTACATAGGCTTTTATCTGTACATATATGTTTATATATATATTTATGCACGCTATCTCCGGTATACAAGAAATCGGGACATGACCCAGAGACACGTGCCGTGAACTTTACTTCTTTTGCGCACACGTGTGTGACTATGCCTCTACAAACATATACATGTGTGCACAAAATCGTACGGGGGGGGAGGGGCGCACATTATAATTTGCATGCGGGTGTATGTATATTTGTGTGGACGCCAGTGAGCGCGTCCAAGTGTGTGTGTATATAACAATATATATATATATATAGGGCTGCGTGTATATAAATCTATATTTTCTGTACATTTGTGGCAGGGACGGGGCGGTCCAACG